>NW_004955470.1:12321408-12363206 GCF_000276665.1 Chinchilla lanigera | reverse complement strand
GGTGTGTACAGTTCCCTGGAGTCCTGTGGGGTGTACAATTCCCTGGAGTCCTGTAGGGTGTGTACTCCTCCTTGGAGTCCTGTGGGGTGTGTACACTTCCTTGGAGTCCTGTGGGGTGTACAGTTCCCTGGAGTCCTGTAGGGTGTGTCCTCCTCCTTGGAGTCCTGTGGGGGTCTGTTTCCCTGCTGTACAGGAGTATGTGACGTTGGGGTGAGATGTGAGCACAGGAAGTGGGGTGTTGACTGGGAGCCCACAGTATTGTGTGGGCAGGCGCACGGGAACGGCTCACACAGGTTCTAGAGTCAGGAGGTAGAATCTCCCCCAGGGCCCGGGCCTGTAGCTTTTCTGTGGGGGGTCCCTTGGGAATCACTTCTGACGAATGATATTTTGATGCTAATTTTGCTTTTAGTGCTCCTGTGCCCAAGGCTGGCTGTGTTGATGGAAGCCGACCCCCACACACACTCCTGGAGAAATCAATGCTTCTTCACATTCCTGGCCCTTCAGGGCAGGAAGCAGGGAGAGCCAGGTGCGTGGGGTGGGCGCAGCCCCGGGCTGACAGAGCCAGGCACTCCTGCAGTGTCACGAGTGCCCTGTAGGTGGTGCATCTGAGTCTACAGCGGGAAAGCCCCGGGAGATCGGCGGAGCTTGCAACTTGCAGACAGGACAGGGAGCAGTGGGGAAGATTTGCCGGCGCGCTTTAAAGCAGAGCGGCCGTGGGCTGAGGCAGAGCTGTGCTGTCCTGGTTCCCCGCACCCGCTGCCCTGGGACGCGGAGCACCTGCTAGGGAGAGCTCTGCAGTGGAGACCCTGCCCGGCCCACACTGGCGCTGCCAGCCGTCTGCCAGGCCAGGAAGCTGCCCTCGCACGCGGACCAGGTAAGCCTGGGTCCTGTCCTCTGGCTGCGGACGAGCCCAGGTGCATTTTTCAAATGCACGTCATGTTTTGCTGCGTTCGGACAAGCTTTAGTGACTGCGTGCACCACCCGTTCTCAGACCTAGGCTGCTCCTTTGTTTCGGGAAAGCACCAGAAATCCCAGCTTGCTGTGGATTGCACACTTGGTTAGGGAGCCCAGCTCTGTGCGTGCTTTGCAGGCTGTGGGATTTGTGGGATGCTGGAAGAATGCACGTCTCTGGTTTGCCTGAGCCTGAGTCCCCGGGAATGTGAGAAAGGGTTGGGGCTTCAGCCAGGGAGCTCAGATAGAGCTCGAGATGATGCCACGGCCCCACAGTGGGGAGCAGAGGCAGTGGGGTGAGGTCTTCATTTCCACTGCGGGGTCCCTTCCGTGCTGGGACAGCTACAGGGAGAGCAGCCCCGTGTCCCCGGTGTGGTGCTGGGTGGTGTTCCCCTGCTGTGCTGCCTGGATCAGCATCTGGAGGGTAGCTGGGATTCCGGCTGGGACCTGGTGCCAGAGGACAGCAGAGCCTGCCAGCCAGGGCTGGGGACACGGTCTCCAGGACAGTGATGGGGGAGGAGGACAGCTCCTGCCCAGATCTCCAGCGGCTGCTCTGCAGGTCTGAGAGGCACCTGGAGACCTTTTCCAACCAAGAGCAAGCGTATAAAGGGGCGCAAAGCCATGCAGGTGCCTGAGACAGAGCTCCTCCTGCCTGGTCTGAGGCTTTGGGATTCCCAGGTCAGAGCCACTTCCAACCTTCATAAACACATTTAACAGAGCCACTGGAAAGGGGCTTTGTCGCCAGGGTCAGGAGCTGACTGCCATGTACCCTGTGCCTCTGGAGATGGCAAGGATCTGTGGCCCCTCCCCAGGAGAGCTGGGATGTGCAGGGAGGCAGTGCCCCTCGGTGACAGCAGCCGGAAGACAGGATAAAATGTCCCAACATGTTTGCTGATTGGCCTTTGCCTGATTTCCTACCATGCAAGCAGGATTTTCATGTTGTCAAAGAGACGCACTCTGGTCCCTAACTCAAATGATTCATGGTGATGTGACTTTCAGTGGGGTGGAAGCCAGCTTCATTCAGTAGAAACCTTTCTTCGGGTGTTGAGTCCTGACGCTTTCTGGGCTGGTAATGTGGATCTGACCACCCTGGGCTGCTGGGCAGGGTGCACAGCACTGGGCAACCAGGGGGCCCCGTGCACATGCTGCTGAGCCTGTAACTCTCTGGCGAATGCCCTGTGGCCTGCTAGGACATTTGCAGCTTGCTGTGGGTTACTGGGACAGCTCTGTTGTAGGTGCAGGAGCACCTGTGTCTGGAATGCAGCGGCGTCAGGGGCCCTCTTCTTTCCTAAGTGTCTCCTGCCCCCAGCCCAGCATGGAGCCTGCCACTGGGAGGCGCCCAGTGAGGGCAGGCCTGTCCCCCATGCCACAGGGTGTAAAGCCAGTGCTTCCTTCAACTCTGGAGCGTCTGCTGGGGGAAGCTCCCTGTGTCCTATGAACTGTGCACAAACCAGGTCAGCTAATGCCCCTTTCTGGGCTAAGGGAGAGAGCTTAGTGGTTTCCAAGGAATGGAATCCATTCTCAAGGAAAGACCCAGGAGCTCTACTTCAAAGGCTCAGCAAACCTGAAATGCAGACCCCGGAGCTGTGAGGGTGGCACCCTGGCGGACGGCCCTGGGAGGCTCGGCCTCCCGCACTCTGGCAGCGCCCCCACCGCCCCGCAATTATCCCAGACGACACCTGCCTCAGTGTGCCTTTGATGCTGTTTGAGCTCTGCCTGGCTGATTCCTCCCACCCAGGCATCACTCATTAGCCACATTAAGCTCACTTAGCACATTAGATCAATTAGGAAACAAAAGCCCAGCCAGCCCTGCCCCCCTCCCCGTGTCCTGCAATGCGAGCCCCTAAATTCACCTACAGCAGCGGGACTTGCATTTGCTCTCTGAGATTACTGCTTTCCTTAGGCACAAAGCAAGGACAGGAAGCTGCTGTCTGCTCACCTAGCCTCTGTCATACATTTCAGCAGCACACTCACCACAGAGCACTGTTGTACCCATCTCCTGTTTTCCCAGAGGAAAAACTGAGCTCAGAGGGTTAGGAACGCACTAGTAACTTGTAGCTGGGAGCCGGGACCAGAGCCTGGGTCTTCAGCCTCGAGCACCTCCCCAAGTGATCCCCTCAGCATGCCTCAGTTTCCCCCAGTAATGTCAGCCCTGGAGGCTGTGCACATACTCACCTCCTGTCCTCATCAGAGGCAAGGTCTTAAGAGGAAACAACTAAGTTTTGTTTGTAAGTCTCTGATAAAGGTTGGTGATAGGGGAAAGTGTTAGCAGCTTTTACATAATGAGAAAGCTGTCAAGTGTAGGCAAAATCAGACCATTCCATCTACACAGTTAAGGAACTGAAAAGATTGTTTGGAATGGCTTTCAGGGCCTAAGAGTTCCAGCTACCCGCTTGTCAGTGGGGAGCTGGGGGCGTGACCCAAGGATGACTGGCCCTTGGCTTGCAACCGAAGCTGAGGGAATGCTGAGCCCTGGGACTCTGCGGAGTGGGGGGAGCATTCATCAGTGTTTAGGGGTCCTATAGCCTGAGGGCTCTCCTGCCTGTCACCCCAGCACACCATGGCACTCCATGGAAACGTGAAACATGGAAACACCACCGGCAGTCCAGTCACACATGCAGGACAGGGGCTGCTTGAGCATGAAAGTGCCCTGAGGTAATTCCACCATGAGAAACTCCAACTCCCCCTGTGGCAGCACTGTTACTGCTCAAAGACTAGGCTCCCGGCGTCTGACACACTGGACCAGGGTGGAGGAGACACCTTGTGTCTCCTGAAGACCCTTCTGCCTCTGCACCCTCTGGAAATACCTGTGGTATTTGGTTTCTGTTCCCAACAAGTCAGAAAGATGTGCTTGCATTGACAGCCCCGAGTGTGCCCCAGCAAGTTCATGTCATGGCCTGACCCTACTCACATACAGGGTGTCACCTTCTCCTGTGGGTCCTGGTGAAGCCAGCAGTTGAAGCCACCACAACCTGGTCACATTACTGTCACTCAGAACCACAAGGCGCTGGACACATAGAGCTGAGCCTGGACGGGTATTTCTAGATCCTGAAGGATCCATACCCCTGACAGATCCCATTCAGTGGCTAGAGGTGAGCAGAGAGAGATTAAGCCCAACACAGAATAGGGTGTCAATCCCCTGACAGTAACAGCGGTGAGGATAGTGCCAGTATCAAATCTTGACAGAAAGCACTTTCTTCACACCTCGTGGTGCCACATTTCCAGCTCCTTCCCCAGCTGGCACCCACGGGAGCAAGGAGCGAGGGTTTCGGGCAGGCTCGCCACATCTCTCCCTTAACAAGCCTTCTGCGGGCAGCAGCAGCGTGCCAGCACTGTGCAGGGTCGTCATGACACAGCAGTGCCCCGGAGACACAGACAATGTCCCTGTGCGCGAGGGCCTTAGATGCCACAGCGAGGAGAGACACCGTGACACGAGACACTCACTGAACTACACCGAGAGAGACACAGGCAGGGCAAGCGGGGGGCAGGAGGGCCCCCGAGGGACACGATGTGGGTAAACCCCTCAGCAGAGGCAGGGAGTGGACCAAGGGACGCAAGAGCGGGGCCCTGAGCAGGGAGCTTGAGATGCCCCTGTGCTGGCACCAAGTCGATGGCCAGAGTAGAAGGACAGAGGGAAGACTGCAGTGGGACCAGGGGCCACAGGAGGAGCCTAGGAGCAAATGGTGCACAGGCCTGAAGTTCAGCCAGGCCTGCCTACAGCCAGTGTCATCCGAGGTAGTCGATACCCACACCATGCCGTGCCACAGCTTACCCACACCTGGCCACACCTCACCTCACCAGTGGCTGCACCTTGAGTATCAGCCATCAATGTGTGGAATACATGGTGCTTGTTCTGGAGGTCAGGACAGGCAGCAGGAGGAATTAGCAGTGTGGAGAGTCCCTGTCCACCCACATCTGCCCTTTGGGCAGTGAACACACAACAGGGACTGTTTCTGAGAAAAACTTCAGAGACCTTGACTTGAGACACATGCTTCCATCTCCAAACTGCCTAACACCCTTGAGGTGACCTTGTAGCCTTTACCCCACCTGCAGGGGTGCAGGGTGTTCTCTGGGCTCCCTGGCAGGAGATGGCCGTTGCTAAAACCTCCCGCCCCTGTGAGGAAAGTGTGTCAGAGATACCCTGGGAGCTGGCCATGGGCAGCCACTCTCGGAGCAATGTGACCGAGATAGCAGGCATGACGGGGCCAGCTGGGGTTTGTGGATAGCACAAACCACTGTACACATATATTTGTAAGTGATTTCCCACTGTGAGATTCTTAGGCAGCTCTTCCACTGAGAAGGACTCCTCTGAATCCAGCCCACGTTGGAGAGATCTGGCCAGACACCTTGCCTGGAGGGCTACACACAGGGTGCCCCTGATGGGGCCAGTCCTGCTCCTGCAGCCACTCCCCGTTCTGTAGACAGAAGACGGCAAGGTAGGGTTGCTCCAGCACCAGGGACTCTGGGTTTGAGACACCCGAAGGACAGGAGGCCTTGCGGTGCCCAGAGCTCTGCCAGCAGCTCCCACCCGAGGTTCCCACGTAGAACGCGCTCCCCACCCGGACCACCCACAGCGCTGGCAACTTCCGCACTGGCAAGAGAATATTATCCTGATGCTTATCACAGAGGCTGCTTTTGAAGGCAAATATTTAATTTGTGAAGACTGCAAAACTAAGACAGCAGACTGCCGAGCCCCTCCTGTGTTTATGAACAAGCAGAGTTCAGACACTGGCAGTGCAGTGTCCTGTCCCCGAGGCCTGGCCATGGGACTGTGCATGTTGGTGGCACAGAAGCAGGGGCCCAGGCACAGCCTCAGTGGGTGGATGTCCTTTCCAAGTCCCAAAGAGGGTCCCACCCACTTCCCTGCTGCTCATCAGGCAACCTCAGGACAGCGGGTCTGGGGTGCGGGCCACTCCTGGAGACATCTATCTGGCTATGGAACTGAAGTCCTGGCCCACCCCCATGGCTTCCGATGTGGACAGGTGGGCAGCATCCTCACTGACAGAAGCGCAGACTCATGAGAAGATGGGAGACAGGAGGGGAGGGGAGGGAGAGGAGGGGAGGACGCTGTCTGCTTGCTGTTCCCATCACTTCAAAACCCGTCTCCTGGGCCAGACTTCACTGTGCCTCAGACTCTAAGCAGTTCATCCTAACACTCCAAGGTTAAAATTAAAGGTTTCTAAAACCGTGGTGAGAAACCAACACAGAGACGCTTCTCCCATGCTGAGAGCCCCAGTGTTCATTACGAGGACCTTCAGTGCCAGGACACAAGCCGTGGAGCCCTGCTTAGAAATACGCTGAAACTCAGGGTCCTTTAAAAAATATGACAAACCTGCCAAGGTGCAGACAACAGAACTTAGGGTAACCCTAACATTAACCATAAACCTAACCTTAATCCTAGCCTTGGGGCTTAGGATTTAACTCAGCGGCACCGCGCCTGCCTGGCAAGCACAAGGTCATGAGTTCAATTCCCCGTACCAGAAAAAAAAAAAAAAAAAAAGATAAACTAAACCCTGACCCTAACCTAACCCTGATCCTGACCCTGACCCTGACCCAACGTTAACCCTAAACCTAACCTTAATCCTAACCTTGACCCTGACCCTAACCACAGCAGAGCTCAGACTAAGCTTTACCAAAGACCTGGCCTCCTCAGAAGTCAGCAGCTGTGGGAGTCATGGGGCGTGCAGGGCTCAGGACTGGAAACGTCCCCTGTCAGAACTCTCCCCTATGCCCACTCAGTCCCTCTGGGCCAGCCAGGCCATGATGGCTCCCTCAGGCCTCCTGGCTGCTCTGAGGCAGGCACAGCCTGGGCCTCATTCATGACTCAGGGTTTTCCACGTGAGCTTTGTATTTCATTAGGCTCCATGAGAGCCCTGGCCACCTAATACGACGATGCTAGTGGGAAACAACAGAGAAGTGACAGGGTCCCAGGCCTGGACAGGTTCACCTTTGAAACCTCACATGCATTGCTGGGTCCCTCTAATCCCAAGGTGCACAGGTATCCCTGCAGCTCCCGTAGCCCTAGCAGAGGACAAGACCCCTGGACCTGCCTTGCCATCTAGAGAAAGATGCTCAGATGCAGGATTCCCCATGGCCTAAGGGGGCTGGAGGCAGACCTAGTGGAGCCTTGAGCTGTTCACCATTCTGGGGTGTGGGGTACAAACCCTAACCTGCTGACCCCCGGGGAAATGCGAGGCAAACCACCCATCCTTGAGGAGATTCTGCCGAGCACCAGAGCAGCGCTTCTCCCAATGGTCAAAGCTACTGAAGCAAGGAGAGTCAGAAACTGTCCACAGATGTATCAGTCATGTCTCAGTGTTGGTGCCTCAGAGAGACACTCATACCTCTGAGGAAGGTCTTAGCAAGAGGACCTGGGTGCAAGGTGTGTGGGGTGTGACATGTTCACCACACTGAGGAAGGACGTGGGTGTGAGGTATATGAGGCGTGACAGTCTCATCACACTGAGGAAGGTCACTGTTGTAGTCAGGGCTTACAAGGGAGACAATGCAATACAGGACACTTGATTATAAGATTATTTTATAATAGTCACCCAGGGTCATATACAAAGAGAGTGCAGGGGATCTGTCCACACACTATAAACCAAAGAATCCAGCTGAGGGCCTGGATCCCATGGTAATGTCCTACATGAGTCCAGCTGAAGACCTAGAGCCCATGACAATGCCTCACACAAGTCTGTTTCATGGATTTGCACTGGGAAGGCCCAAAGGTCAATGGTGGAAGCTAGAAAGTCTGTGCCAGCAGGATGAAGGATCTGTGCCATTAGGCTGAGGGATCTGCACTGGAGCCAGAAAGCGACGCTCAAAGTAAGAATCAGAGCTCACCTGAAGAGTACCACAGCCATCCTCAGCGACTGTGAGGTCTCAAGCTCCTCTGATTATGAGAAGAGCTGAGTCTATATCAGGAAAGCCAGTGTGGCAAGCTTCTCCAGGAGACTGAGCAGTGCACCATCTTCCCTTCCAGCCAGGAAGTGATCCTCTAAATAAGGATCAGAGCTCCCCCAAAGTGAACCGTACTCATTCTCAGCAACAACGAGGTCCCAAGCTCCTCTGCTGATGAGAACAGCCAAGTCCACATCGGGAAAGCCAGCACGACAGGCTCCCCAGGAGAACCAGCAGCTCCCTAACAGCTCTTCTCCAGTTCTTTTCATTTTGTTGGCAGCAGTCCACAGGTGGGCCCCCCACACCCAGCGCCATGCTGGTTCAGTTCAGCTGGGTGCTGCAAGTTGACCGCCAGTTGTCAGCCCACCGCAGTCATAGCAGGATCTGGGTGTGGAGGACATGGGAGCTCCAGCCTGTCCTGCCATTCTACAGTTCTGGAGCTGCCCTGCATTGAAAGCTGGGAGGAGAAATCTCCTCTCCAGCTGTTTCCTCTTTGCCCAGCTGTTCCCCACATCCACAGACAGATACCATCCTGCAGCACAAAACAGTTGGCTCTCTGGGTTCACGGTGATGTGGCTAGAGACTCTGTGGAGGGTCAGCCCCTCACCCCCATGTGCATCTGGTGGCCTGCGGCCCTTGCTGGACCCACCAACCCTGCTCTCCCCTGACCTCACTGGGCTCTGTAGTGCTTTCCTAAGCTCCCAAGCTCCTGGTCCCAACCCCATGCCGCTGGTGCCCTCTGCCACCCCAGAGCTGTGGCCAGGTTCTGGTGCTGGAGTGGGTGAGGCAGATGCCCACAGCCCTGCCTTCTGCCCACACATCAGCTGAGGTGTAAGGGGACATGTAGGAGACACGCTCTTGGCCCCAAATGCCAGCCTGTCACTGTGTGCCCCTAACCTACTGTCCCTGTGCCAGGCTGCCCCGCAGGACTGGCTCTCTGGGCCCCTGGCTTCTAGTCATGTACAGCCAATAGGAGGTGCCTGGAGAGCCGGCGGCCTGGGGTTTGCTCTGCACTCCTGTACCTGACGCCCGCCGCACCCTGCAGGCAGGCTCCATGCCCATGCCCTGGAGGCAGCTGGGGCTGCCTCAGGAGAAACACTTCAGGGCCTGGGGTAGAGATGCGACTTGCTGAGGGGCCACAAGATGCTGCCCAGAAGGTGTGGGCAATGAGCTGCTGCCTCCGGGCCCTGATATCCCCGCTGCAGGAGGCCAGAGCCATGGGCACCAGGCACATTAGGGGAGGCAGCTTGGGCAGTGGGAAGAGTCAGGCTTTGACATTGCACTTCCAAGCGGGGCCAGGTCCCTCTCCCTGGGGCCTCAATGTCCACATCTGTACCAAGGGAACAATATCTCCTTTTCATGGTGTCAGGATAAAAATACCATTTGTAAGGCGGGTTACCAGGTGGCCAGTGTGGAATCTATAATGTGCAGGGCCTTCTGCCTCTCTTATTCCCATGGAGAGTGGGTGCATGGGAGGGTCTCATTCTCCCACAGGTGGAAGGTTGAACAGGGCAACACTCACAGCTGCCAACCTAGTTGAGGACTTTGTGCTAAAAATGCCCGGTTGGAGCTAATGCTGACTCACAAAAAGGTAAGTCATTCACGTAAAACCAAGGCCAGAGGGGCAGGGAGGCGCTGGACGTCAGTGGCCCTGGAGAAGTCTGACGTGTTCTTACCGTGAGACGGAGGCCCAGCTTACGATTCCACCAGCCAGCTGCCAGGGTTTGTGGTTGGCGTGGAGCTCCAGACAAACAGTGGTCCCTCTGCGTGGTGTGGACCCTTGCCGTATTTTATTGGTCCTGCTCTTCTAGAAAGTGCATTTCTCCTCTGTTTCCCAGCTCCTGGAAAGCACCAGGAAGAGGGCATGAGGAGATCTAGAGCCGTAATTGTAGGTTAAGAAGAAGGTATAAGAGTTCTAGAGCCCAGCTAGCAGGATAGGAAGCTCACATGGGAGTTCTAGACCCAGGCTTGCAGGCTTGGAAGAGGTGTGGAGAGTTCCAGAGCCAGGCCTGCTGGGACTGTTCCAGCACAGCCAGTTCCAGCCCAAGAGACCACAGGCCCTCCCAGGCACAGAGGCTGTGGAGACCCGGGCCTCCCGGACCCAGGCCCTGAAGGCTGCGTCCTGCCCCCTCAGGACTCCCCACTGCCCTGCAGAACCTGTTCACCTCCGACTCCTGTTCCCACACCAGCACCTGGTGAGCTGTAAAGGAAATTCTTAGCACTGGACTCGTTCTGGGTGTGCCCTGCCCAGAAAGCTCTGAAGCCCCAGAAGTTCAAGAAGGCGTAGGGCAGAACCCAGCTGTCTCGGTGGTGACGGTGAGGTGATGGTGACGGTGGAGCAGGGAAGGACAGCCGCGCTGAGGGAGACACACCCTTCCTCTCCCAGCCTCAGCATCTGGTGACAAATCAGCCAAGGGGGGTTTGTTCGATTGTTGTTGAAATTGGCCAGGCCAGTTCTCACTCCAGCACAGTCACAGCCGCACAGACAGGTGGGGGGGGGGTTTAGACGCTGCACTGCCCCACCCCGCCCTAGACGGGCGTTCTGCCCTGACCCAGGGTGCGTGCGGGCTGCCTCGGCCTGCAGCAGCCTGACCCAGCCCTGCCCCTTGAGCCCGCAGCCGGCAGGGCTGGACAGGGCAGGGGTGGAATGTTGGCACAGCAGCCCGCCAGCAGGGCTGGGTGGACGCCTGCGGGCCCGGGAGAGGAGTGGGGACCGCAGCGTGACCGCATGGGCTGGGCCTGGGCCACCACGCTGTGCCTGCACCTGCCCGGTGTTTTGCTTTCACTGTCATCATCTGGTTCAGATCCTCAGCCTCAGGAACTGGGGCCAGCGAGTCTGTTGCAGTTCTTCGGTTTCTGTGCCCAGGGCATGGCTGGAAGGGAGGACAGGAAGGTACCTGAGCCGTGAGTGGCTGTGCAGTGATGACCCAAAAGCAGCAGCTAGGACAGGTCAGGTGTGATTCTCCCGGGCGAAGGTCAGGACCAGGGAGTGGCAAGACTGAGGTTCTGGCTCAGGCCGGGCAGTGTGCAGACCACATCCAGAAGGCATCGGAGCCTCTCCACGGCTGCTCCAACATCCCCACGATGAGCCAGCAGGAAGCTACACATCTTTCTGACCTGTCTTTCCAGCTGCACACAGCTCTCCTGCTCATTTTGCCATGGGGGATACCTCTGTCCATTCACTCTGGAGAGATAGTGTCTAAGGATTTGTGCCGTATTTTAAGCCCTCACAGCTGACCTGTCACCCAGCTGGTCTTCTGTGTGACCTTCAAAACATCACCTCCAACTTCCAAGGAGTCCAGGCGGGGAGGGGAGATGACACATGGAACCTCAAGTGGGAAGCAGGAGCTGGAGCAGAGGGCAGGGCTGTGTCCACCTCAATCCTGTCCACTTCTGCCATGACCACAGCCCCGTCCTGTACCTGTCCGCCTCCCTCCATGACCCCAGCCCCAGGTCCTAGACCCAGTCTGCTTTGTCCCCATAGCAGGAGCTACAGGAACCAGGCCAGGCATTGTTGTGACCTGTAGGGTCTGTCCCTGGTTGCTTGTCTTGCTGAATGGTGGCTTCTTCTCAGAGATCTGTCATCTGCATTTGCTCCGTCCTGCTTCTGATGCTGCCCTCAAGCCTGCTTCTGATGCTGCCCACAGATCACGGTGCTTTCTGCAGCCCTTCTCAGGGTGTGAGGCTCAGGCTCCTGGGACCCGCCACACAGTCTCCTTCGCTGGAAGCCACAGGGCCCCTGTCCTGTGCTGCTTTCTGCCTTTTGGATGTTTGGCTTCCCACATGGGGCTCTCATCCTGCTCCTGAGCAGGGAAGGGTGCCGGCAGCCCCAGACCTAGATATCACTCCTCACCCACTGTGGTCTTTCCTCGGGCCCTGAGTGTGCGCCGCTCTCATCCGGCCCCCTGCGCCACCTCCATCCCAGCGTCCACCCCACCCCCAAGGTCCCACAGAAGGTCCTGGCTCCAGTGGTGCAGCAGCACTCCGCCTGGGTCTCCTGTGCAGGAGGGTCAGAGGGTGTTAACATTTAGAATTGTGTCCCTTTGGAGACAAGTGCTTCTCCAAGCCCTAAGACAGAATGTCGGAGGTCAGACATAGTCAGGTCCAAGGCCTGGAGGGGTAACATCTGCACATGTGTAGTGGGGATCTGGGGCACAGGAGGCCTCTCCACCACCCTGCAGCAGAGCTCCCTGAATGAGGCTTCCTTTCTTTCTCTAAAACAGATGGGCTCCCAAGGTCGGTCTGTGGAACAGGCAGTGTAACCTTCCTCTTCCTTGTCAGACTGAGTCTGCCCTGGGCTCCCCACATAGCCAAGGCCCAGGCAGGACCCTTGCCTGTATGCATCACAGGTCACACACATCAAAAGCAGAGACTACAGGGGCGCGAGTAACTTCAGGTGGTCTTCAATGGCACATCTGAGGAAGGATGGGGTGGGAGGGCAGCCAAGAGGAAGACACGCTTGGGACTCCTGCAGGTCTTGTTCCCCACCCCAGCAACAAAAAGAGCCTGCCCTGGGCCAGGCTTGCTCCTCAGAGCCAGGAGCCAGGCCCAGGGAAGGGTGCTACAGCCCACAGGGCCTCTCCTGTGGGCTGCCTCTTTGGATCCAGTTTCCCAGGCACTAAGACCACAGTGGTCCCACACTGTGAACTGTGTGTGAACCAGGTTGTTTGCTTTGCCTAGGATCAAGGAGGGTGCTGGAGTGGCCACACTGCACCAGGTGCGTCAGAGCCAGACCCACAGAGGGAGCCTCAGAAGCAGGGCTGGTTTACCAAACCTGCTCAGGGTCCCAACTGCAGTGGTGTCTAGAACCATCCTCAAGGTTTTCTCTTCTATGAGGCCAAGATCTGCAAGCCAACCTATGGTTCTGAGGCAACAGGCCTCATGCCAATAAGCTGCATGCAATCAAGTGGAGCCCAGGTGCGCCCTGAGAGCAGACCAGCAGGCTGTCCCGGGTCCAGGGGCAGCTTCTTTTCCAAGGGACATTTTCACCAGCACTGTGTGGAGTTTGGACCTGAGCTTTAGACCAGGTGACCCACAGCAATGAGTTCTGAACCAGAGGATGATTCCTATGCACAATGATGGAACTTAGGCCTTCCCGGAGGACAGGAGACATCACGCCCCAAAGACGATGCCATCCAGCCCCTCTGAGGTGCCTGGGGGCCCCCTCCAGTTCAGCACACCAAAGCCCAGGCTGCAGGGGCAGGTCGGCTCCTCAGGAGGGCATCAGAGGAGAAACCCCCACCACAAACCCTGCACAGGTTCAGTAATCACAGGGACCTGGCACCACCAGTGAATAGAATAGCTCGTTTTGCAGAACCACCTACTGGTGGCTCTTTTGCGTGTGTTTGTGATGTGCATCACACAGCCACATGCAGGTTTCACAAGCTATGGCTGTGCTCAGAAACATCTATGCACTGTTAGGGATGGGAGCCGGGCTGGGAGAGCAGTGGGCCGACCTGGCCCATCTCAAACTCACTGTGCCTTGGAGCCGTGGGAATCTAGTTAAGTCAGGCTCCGTGGAGCAGGTGGGGCCCCTCCCTGTGCGCCTGTGCCCTGTCTTCCCTGCACCCCATCTTCCCCGTGCTCTGGCCTCCCTCTCCACCAGGCTGGGCCAGGCTGTGACTCTGCCAAGCTGGATTTGACAGGTCTTAGACTTGCTAATCCCCAGGGTTTCCACGTTTTGTGTCTGTGAAGTCCCTGCTCTCAATAACAGTGTCTCATGAAGAGACACTTACCTTGCTGGGGTCTTACTTTCCTTTGAAAAATATCCACTGTGAATCCCTCAAACAAAAAGAAACCCAGCATCTAGTTTTATCCAAGATTGTGCTCTTGGAACCCGTGAGTGGAAAGGTAGCAGGAGCCGTGTTGTGGAGTACTGAAGTGAGGACAGGCTCCAACTCACCTCACTTTCTACAAAGCATGCTCTCCCGGCCGGGGATGCCGCCATGCTCTCTTCAGGGCTTATGTCCCTCTTGGTCAGCAAGTCCCACATGGCACCCAGGACCATCTCTGATGATGGACAAGGTGAAGTCTTAAGGCTGAGTCCTGAGCTCAGAGCTGTGGCATCAGCCCTGTTCCATCTCAGACCTACAGCTTTGGGGAAGACAGACAGTCAAAGCCAAAGAAAGTCCAGCTTTGAGTTGTTGTTTTGGTTTTTTCTGTTTTCAAATTCAAATGCAAACCACAGCTGATTTTCACAGGGACTTGATCACAAAAGCACAGTTTTGGCATGTTCGGGGATAAACTCTGGTGACAGGGTCCCACTCTGCACCCCTCTGCTTTGATTACATTTGTGGACTTCTTTGTCCTATGAAGCCATATCATACCATGTCCTGGCTGTGTCCATGTCAGAAGATGGAGTCCCACAGACAGCCAGTCCCCTAGGTCCAGGGACAGAGGTCCACAGGTGTCTAGTTCTCCAGGTCGGAGGACAGGTCTGTGGGCATCCAATACCCCAGGTCTAGAGACAGAGGTCCATGAGTGTCCAGTCCCCTAGGTCTAGGGACAAAGGTCCATGAGTGTTCAGTCCCCCAGGTCCAAGGACAGAGGTCTGTGGGTGTCTGCCATGTCTAGCACAGCTCTCAAAGTTCCTGGGGGGAAGGACAGTGAGAGGGTGGAGAAATAAAGACAGAAACAATATACAGAAAGCTGAGGTCAGGTGGAGCTCTCTCTCCAGGTAGGAGGAAAAGAAACTTCTCAACCACCAGTGTTTATTTTAAAATTTAGCAAGTTGATGTCAGGTGAAACCCCTTTGCCTAACAACTAGCTCGCCTCTCATGCCCTGTGTTCTTGGGGCTGGAACACCTGTTTGCCTCAGGTGCTCTGTGCCCTTGGGGCATTTCTTGACCCTTTTGTGCTTGTTGCTTTGGCTGTGTTCTGCCACCATGAGCTGTAGCCCTCTGCCATGTGCCACTCTGCCTTGTAACCTACCAAGTATGGGCTGAAACCTCCAGAAACTGTAAGCAAAATAAACCTTTCCTTCCTTAATTTTGGATGTCAGGTATTTTGTCCCAGCAACAAGAGGAAAGTAACCAAGACAGATGCTCTGGTACAAAAGTTTTCATATGGCTATGACAATTGATTGTTACTGTTCTTGTAGTGTATTGAAATTCGTGCCATCAGATGTGTAGGTCTTCCGAAGTGTAGAACAAGACTGTTTATAGAGATAGACTTTTCTTTCAGATTCAGACATCTGCCTTTAACAAAAACTTATGTAATGTACATCTCATTAAAGGACAACAAATTAGGTAAAAGTTCCTTATGTATTAGATAGATATGATTTATTAAAAGGGTTATGCTATGTCAAATGGAAATTTAAGTGTGTTACAAAATGTCATGATTGTCATGCTACAATATTATGTATGGCTTTTGATTTCTAATTTTCTGCATAAAATATGTAACTGTTAACATTCTATAGGGATTCAAATATTAGAAGATCCACAGTTGTTAAACAATAACAGTTCTACTTTATGGTTTAAGGTGTTTAATGTTCAGATAAGATAGTAATATTAAGCTTACTGCCTCCATTATACTGTATGGTCATTTATCTTCTCTTCTGGATGTTTAATGACTGAGGATTGGAGACCATAAATTAGAAAAGTATATAGGCTAAGAGGATAGCCAATATTTTGGCCCCAGCCCTCCGAGGTCAGTGAGGACCCAAGACATAAGAGAACCTCTGCTGCAACATACTAACATCGTTAGGTCCCCAGTCTTCTGACCAAGGAGATTGTGGGACCACACAGGAAAGTGATCAGTGGTGTATAGTGTACCTAAGGAGAGTCACCAGAACAGAAAAATCTCCCAAGCTTTCACAGAAAGCAACTTGATCAAGCAATGGCCATGACTCATCCAGATGTCTCACACTGACAGAAGTACTAAGAGGTGCTGTGCATGGTTCCATTGTAATTCCTGAGGAGACTTAACTGACCATGATAGATAGCAAAAAATTAATTTTAAGTAATACAGGTCTCACTTTAACTAGGTCTTGAACATTCAGCAGAAAAGCATAACCACAAGAAAGAAAATCGTCTGCAGAATCCTTCAAATGCAGCTCTTCCCACTTCAGTTGAACACCCATTGATTACAACTGCAAAAACAGAAAAGGAGAGACCTTGGATTCCCATTTTTGGTTACTATCTCCTGGGCCTCCTGGGTCAATTTCTTCAATTGGCCCCGTGTTGAGTCTAGCCCCATCCTTGTCCACTGGCTGTGGAGCAGTCTCCAAGGTATCACTGTCATAGAACTGAGCATCAGCTTCTTGAGAGGTGGAATCCACTCTTTCTCTGGATCTGGGTCCATGATACAGCTGGACAGCACACTCCGGCACCCAGGTAGGCTGTTCAGCAGTCTCTGGAAAGACACAATCATACTCGCAGCCCCAAATTAGCACTGGGCTGGGTCCCTTGCATTGTCCAGTATGAAGATCTTTCCAAAGGACCCTTCCTAGCTTCTTTTCTTTTACCCGATTGAATTGTCCTCCTGCTGCTGTAGTCCTATCCCTAGTAGGATTTAAAAAGTTAATAGTATATATTGCCAAGTCTGAGGTGTGAATTTTGTAGGGAAGAATTCCCTCTTTTGTTTTTGTAGTTGAATTTTGAGCATACAGTGAGCACATTTAACAATTCCTTGACCTTTAGGGATGTAAGCAATTCCCATGGTAACAGAAATGTGAAAAGTTTTACAACATGTTTGAAAGTAGCACTTGTATAGGCTGGGCCATTGTCAGTCTTAAGTGTAGAAGAGAAACCTGAATCCTATATTTAGGTGTCCAGGGCTCCCCATCACCACTCCCACCTCTGGCTGCAGCTCCTGCCCTGTTGCCTCAGGGCTGTGGGTGGGCTCCCCTGCTGGCTCCAGCTCATCTGCCTGTGGGGAGGATTGTTTCCCTTCAGCCTTGCCATTTGACACTGACACTTGGATGGGGAGGTGGTCAGTGCCTGCTAGAGATGGGCTCCATTGTTGCCCAATAATTGGCGGACTGCAGAGTCTCACAGGCATCTCAGGTCACCCAGGGTGGCCACAGCAGGAAAGCCAGGCATGGGTGCTGCTCTCCTGTCATTGCTTGCTCACCTGCCTGCTCACTCCCTCCCTCACCTGCCAGCCCAAGAGCCTCTGGCTTCCCAGTGCACAGCACAAATGCCATGGCATGGGCAAGCTGGCAGTTTCAGGGCTCAGCAGGGCCTCAGTGGGGTTTGCCCCACAGCATGCAGGAGGCAGGGTTGACCAGGCTTTTGTGCCTCTGCATCCGAAACAAATAACTTTGTTTTTTCTCTTTTCTCTAGGCTGTGGATAAATAACCTGAATGATAGTTACTGCCACAGTAGCTTCTTGTACATATGAGGGACCAATGTAGCATTTATTTGAACTTTTAAAGGCCAATTGTTGAACAATTAACTTAAAGGATGGCTCTACTCTATGCAGGGTGGAAATCTCAGCTCATGATGTAGCAAAACCTCCAAGCTAAAAAAGTGGAAATTGTTGTTTGTGGCTCAGTTGAGCTTATTGGAAGTTGTAAAATGGAATTCACAGTGAAACCCTCCTCTAATGAGGAAGGGTCTTTTTTGCACCCCTCTACTCCCACCTTATGTAACTGAGCAAAGTGAGAGGGTTTAAACTCTATTGGAGGGGCTATTGTCTACCATCTTTTTCCACTCGGAACCTGATTTTTTTTTTTAATTTTTTAATTTTTAAATTTTTTTTGTACTGGGAATCAAACTCAGGACCTTGAGCTTGGCAGGCAGGTGCTTATGCCACTGAGCTATATTCCTGGACCTTGAGCTGTATCCCCGGCCTGGACCTGATTTAAAAATAGTCCTCCAAGACAAATCCTTTGTGGTTGTCTCAACAAATTCATGACCATTAAGACACTCTCTAATCCAAATCCACCAAAGAGGGTAAACACAGGAATCAAGAATACAACAAACATTTCTATACATATCATGTCTATATACATCTCTTTGAGAACTATTTGCCCTGTGTTTCACACCTGATGGTATCAATATCAATACACCTCTTGTGATTAATATTGATGCTATCAATGCTTCTCCCTCTTTTGTGTGCACAGTGAGGTCACCTTACCTGCTATGTCTTTGTACCTTTGTCCCTGCTTGGGCATATCCAGTGCAGCTCTTGAAGTTTCTGGGGGGAAGGACAGTGAGAGGATGGAGAAATAAAGACAGAAACGATATACAGAAAGCTGAGGTCAGGTGGAGCCCTCTCTCCAGATAGGAGGAAAAGGAGCTGCTCAACCACCACAGTGTTTATTTTAAAAGTTAGCAAGTTGTTGTCGGGTGAAACCCCTTTGCCTAATGACTAGCTCGCCTCTCTCACCCTGTGTTCTTGGGGCTGGAACACCTGTTTGCCTCGGGTGCTCCTCAGGCACTCCGTGACCTTGGGTTGTTCCTCAAGCTCTCTGTGCTCTCAGCTCCAGCTCAACCACTCCCTGCAAGCATCCAGTCCCCCAGATCCAGGGACAGAGGCCCATGGGCATCCAGTTCCCCAGGTCCAGGGATGGAGGCCCATGGGCATCCATTTCCCCAGGTCCAGGGAGAGGTCCACAGGCACCCAGCATCCTGCGTCTGAGGAGAGCAGTCTTTCACCTCTGAGCTTGCCTTATGGTGGTTCCTGGCATCTTGCCATGGGGACTCCATCACCAAGCTCAGAAGATGGCAGACATACACCCCAGGACCCTTCTCCACAGACAGAACCCCACAGCCAAACTCATCTCAGCAACCCCATGGCAAATGTGGTAGGACTGTTCTGGGGACCAGTAGGGTCCCTTGCTAGCTGGACAGTTAGAGGTGATGGCTCCTCTAGGTTTCCCCTAGGTTTGGGGCAAGAGCACAGCCCGTGGCTAAGACTGCAGGTTCCCTGCTCTGAACCTATTACCTACACCTGGGCCTAGTGAGATGTCATCACCTATGAGGTTTCTGGGCCCCCAAAGGCACCCCAAGTGTAGTGGCACTGGAGGCTCACCATGAGGTGAGCCTCCAGCCCTACTATAATTCTTAAAGCTTTGGAGTAGCCTTCTGCTAGTCTTAGTGGGCATGAAATCCTTCACCTAAAGCCCACATATTAATTGCAAAGATTAAGATTATTTGGTTAAAACGTGTAGCTGCTCCTGCGTTACAGCAGGATTATGTCCAGATATGCCCATGAGGAGTTCAAAATATCGTAAGTCAAAAAGCTCTGGATCCACATAAGCTGTGCAGCACACTGGCTCAGCTGCACAGGGCACGGTGCGTGTCCACTGCGTCCCAGGGACCATAGAACTGGGGTATGCTGCTGGCACTGAGAAAGGGCAGGCCACACAGTGCCAGTCCAGAACATGACACAAAGCGTGCGTCTG
The DNA here is from genome assembly GCF_000276665.1 of Chinchilla lanigera. Taxonomy (NCBI): domain Eukaryota; kingdom Metazoa; phylum Chordata; class Mammalia; order Rodentia; family Chinchillidae; genus Chinchilla; species Chinchilla lanigera. The sequence continues at coordinate 12,344,006 of NW_004955470.1, read as the reverse complement.
TTTGATGCCCAGCCCCTCTGCACCACCATCCAAGTTCAGACTCAGCAGCTGAACCATCATAAGCTGAGGACCGTCTGCATCAGTCATGGAAGTGGCAAAGGCGGGGCTTGACTAGCTGATAAAGAGGTACATAAATACATCTTAGAGTTCTGGAAATTTAATATAGGAGATGGCAGGGGCGGAGAAGTTGGTAAAGATGAGAGGACTGCTTCAAAGTTAGCCTGATCAAAACTCCTTGATGTGCTAATAGCTTTCTTATCAGGAGTTCAGAGCCGTAAACTGCATTCAATCCAAGGAAATGGTGATGTCAGATGTTTTTATGGTGCCTCTTGAGAGCCCCAGTTAGAAAGGGAAGGTGTCACTCACAGATAAGGGAATTGGACTTGGATTTTATAACCGAATTTCATTAGCACTGATTTGAGGTTGATAGTAGCTGGTTTTTCCAGTTTTCAGAAATGCATCTTTCCCTGCAGGAGAGGGGAACAGAGGAAGTAGTGTGGAGAAAGTGAGTCCTTTCATGTCCAGGGCCCCATCCTGCTTCCCCTGTGATGTGGTAAAACCTGGCCTCCCTCTCCTCCCTGCCAGGCAGGGAGCAATCGCACCTCCCAACCCACCACCTTCCCCAAACCCACACAGCCAGCAGATGGGAAGGAGAGAGGCACTAAGAGCCCAAAGGTGAGAGGAGAGCCCGAGGCCACAGCCCTAGAGGGAAGTCCTCTGGGTAGGACCTTCTGTGGAACTTTTCTCTTGCCCAGAGCACTGTGCCAGAGGAAAGTGAGTGTTTGCTGTCCTTCAAAGACACAATCATAAGCTTTGGGGATCAGAAAAAACACCACACACACACACACACACACACACTCATTTCCTGACGTGGTACAGTTAAAAATGGGGGAACATTACATAAAGAGTAGGTTTCTTAAATAGCGGGTTGTGTTACTGAAGATACAGCTTCCATTGGGGTTATTTTAAATGTTCCTACAGTTAATCTGAGCTGCATGGGATTCCACTAAGTCACAAGGAAGGAACTGTTCCTCATCCTGACACATGGTTGTGAGGTGAACATGGTTCCATCGAGGTGTGTGCTGGTGAGCAGCCCCGGGTCTCAGAAGGTGACCTCCTGCTTCCGGTCCTGGGCAACCTGGGCTCCCCAGGCCTCTGCTGTCCTCCCGTAGGGAACTATACTCAGAAATTTGGCTCCTAAAGGAGTCTTTTTCCTGATGAACGTGATCCCTGTTGTGTATGTGGCTTTCTCCTCCCAAAACACCTGCTTCCTGTTTCCCTTATGTTGGGCCCCTGAGTCCATCCTTCCCTCCGAGTTCCAGAGCAGCTGCTCTGAGCAGGAGTGTCAGGAGACAAAGGCTCCACACAGGTCCAGCCTCAGGGCTCAGGAAAGTCTTGGGCCTCTTGGGCCTCAGTTTCCCCAGGAGAAAATGCAGAGCATGTCCCATCTAGACAACCAGGCTGTTTTTAATTAGAATACTGGAGAGGTAGGAGGGGTCTGAAAGACCCTGAGCTGCCCGTGGTGGTGGCCACCAGATACTGCCCTCTGTTCAATTTAAATTAATTAAAATCCTCAGTATGAGAAAGTGCCTCTGCTCACTCGCTTGACATTCACAGATAGAGGCCCTTGCCCTGGACATGCGGGGGCCTGAATGAGGAAGCCCATCAGAGACCCCAGCCAGCTGGGCTGGGCTGGGCTAGGCTGAGTCAGGCCGGGCTGGGCTGGGCTGGGGACCGGATTTTGTGCTTCCCATATTTGTTGGTGTGGCAATCACTGGGTGTGCAGCCCAGCACCTGTGGCGTTCGAGCCCTTTCCCGGCTTTCCTGGGTGCCTTCTCATTGCCCTACAGTGACATTAGCTGCTCCCCTCAACTGGGAGTCTTCGATTCCAGCTCTCATTCAGCATCTCCCTGCCAGACTGGACAGGGTGTGCAGGTGGGCGCGGCCTGGGGTGGGACCTTGGCCTTTTTCATCTCTGGTTGCTCGGGTGAACTTACGCGTGTGCCAATCTCTTCAGTCCTCGGCTCCTTCCTTCTTAGCTGGGGTGCACTCAGGTCTGGTGTGCGCAGACCAGCACTGCGCTGCAGAGTCCACTCCACCTATATGCATCTTCAGCTGGGAGTCAGCAGAACTTTCCATTTGTGAGACTTTTACAAGAATGGGCTTTTGCTAAAATGTCTACATGCTCTGCCAAATACGACACTAATGCAATACTCAGTGAGCCGTCATGAGGTCCCAAACCCCCTGGGAAAGCAGGTGGGGACTCCTAGAGAACCCAGTATTCCCATCAGATGTCAGCAGACCCTGGGGAGATGTCCCCGGGATTTCTTCCTGCGTTTGTATTCTGAGAGGGTTCAGACCTCAAGTGCAAGCCTCCCACAGCTGCAGCTTCCTGAACACAGCTGGAGTTTTCCTGCGAAGTGTCACTTGGCAGCTAAGAGTCCTCCCGGCCATGCTGCCCTGGACACACTGTGTGCTGCTCCCAGTGAAGCCTGGGCTCCACTGCCTGTCCTGTCGCTGCTCCACTTACCACTGGGGAGGGCTGAGCCTTCGCCAGCACTGTTCACTCTGACCAGAGGTACAGAACAGGCCGTTCGGTGACTGCTCACAGGACACAGCTCTGTGTCCTGCATGTCGCACTGGGAGGAAGGGCAAACGCGATGTTAGCTCATCAAACTCCAGCTAAGAGGGGCACTGACAGAGGCATGCAGGGCGGTGTCCTTCTCTGCAGCTCCTCTGATCCAGGGCCCCCAGTACACATCCCGACCACAAAGGGCCTGGCGTCCAGGATGAGGACAAGGATCCTGCTGTCTGCCTCTGTCTGAGGGGTGCATGAGGCACTCAAGAGAGGCCACACGGAGGGGCCAGCTGGGGTGGGACACAGGCTCCCTGAGGACTCAGCTGGCAGAGGCCACTGACCTGCGCAGGGGTATCACCGGTGGCATTACCATCCTGTCCCTGAATGTGTTTCTCTGTCCCTTCATGACAAGTTGTGTTCTTCTTCTCTCTGGGCCTCTGGACCCCAGGCAGGGCCTTGGGGCTCTGTGGCAGTGGCCATTCCACCATCTGCCCCTGCTCTTTCAGATATGTGCCACCGTGCTATTAGTAGATACCACTTTTATCGTCAGGAAAGCATGGGAAGAGCATCAGTGACACAGCCAGGTGAAGGTGCCGTCCACCTCTGTCCTCTGGCCAGGCACGAGCAGGAGGGGCCCTACCAGGCTCCTCCTGCCCCAGCCTGTTCGCGCCTACTGGGTAGCCTGGTCTGGCATTCTAGAGGAACCCTATGGTCAGCTAACCAAATTGTGACATAGCAATCGTCCACTAATACTTTGATGCCTGGGGGGGAGCATTGTCTCCTAGGAGAGCATGAATTGGGTCCTAGAAATGCCCAGTTGGCACCATGGTTTGATGACAGATCCGCACCCCTTGTGTTAGTGTCACCACCAGCTGGAACGCTGCCACCATCCTGTGCTGTCCCCACCCTGTGCCCTCCCCAGAAAGCTCCGCTGCTCAAACACCCATGGCCTTCCTCAAGGCAGTGGGCCAGGACAGTGCCTTACCATGTAGAACAGGAAGACAGTGTCACTAGGGAGGGCGGTCCCTGGCTTGTCGGCCTCTGGTTTCCTATAGATGTGTGTGGAGCGGGGACACATCAGCTCCTTCCAAGGCTCCAGTTTCTGTGGTGGGGACCGTGGAGCAGCCAGAGTCTCTGAGGACACAGCTCCTTCCTCAGATGGCACCACTCATGGGGTGCTAGGGGCCCTGCCATGTCTGTCCAGGTTGAGCCCCACCTGTCCCAGGGGGTCAGATGTCCCAGAAGGGTCAGATGCTGGCCAGGCCTAGCCCAGGGGTGTGCTGGGCACAGCTGCCCCTCAGCCCCTCTGTGGCTGTGGGAACCTAATTTGGACCAAGTTCAGCCCGGGACGGCCAAGCATGGAGACACAGTGTTTTGTCCAGGGAGGACCCCTTTTGGGTAGGTGCATGGAGACCCCACGTTGCGTGCTCTTCCTGCCTAGGAACTTGACACCATGGCGCCCCTCCCCCTCAGGAACCCACTGACATTCGAGGAGATCACTTAGGCCCTGCACTTGGTCTCTCCTCCTGGCACTTTCCAAGGCATTGCCTGCTTCACAGGTGCTGAGGACCTGGTTCTCTGGGGGTCTTGCTCTCAGGGAAGACGCAGCTCCAGCATGGGTCAGCCCCTCCCCGACTGGGCTGAGCAGGTCCCTGGGTCCCAGACACAGCGTCCCATCCTTGCCATCTCAAGCTCGGCCTGGCCAGCCTTGCACTGGTCCCTGTGTCGGCTGCCTGCACCCCACACACCCTGCTGCCGCCTGGATCCTGCGTGGCTGTTAATGAATGTGACAACCCGCTTTGCCTTCGTTCTGGATTCTGGGTCGTAAGGTGCAGCACCGCCGCCAGGGCTCATCACAGGGGTCATGGAAGCCAGAGAGTTCGCACCTTCAAGCTCGGCCTTTGGAACAAGCACAGCACCCGTCCTTTCTCGGTGGTACTGGTTCCGCCACACTGGCCACCAGGGCTTGCTGGGACGGTGGCTTCACAAAACGTGGCTGCAGCGGCCAGGTACGCCATGGACTGTGGCCTGTGGAGCCTGGACATCACCTGTCCCTGCCAGTCCTTCCAGGCGCCTGAAGGCCCAGACCATACACAGCCAGAACCTTGCTCTTGGGCTCGGGCTGCTCGGCCACGCTGACTCTGGGCCTGCACAAAGCTGACCCCACTGACCCAAAAGCAAAACTCGGCGTCTTCCGCAGAGTGCTGGCTTTCCACAGAGCTGTCCCAGGGGCCTCCCGCTGCCCCTGCCCTTTGATCTCTGCCTCCACCCTCTCTCCCTGCCCTGCCCTTTGTGCTCTGCCCCCGCCTCACCCTCTGTCCTGCCTCTGCCCTCCGCCTACCCCTGCCCTAAGCAGCTCTGAGCCTCCCACCTCAACCACAGAGGGCACGTGCCCATCCCCTGCCCTGCCGAGGGAAAGGTCCTGCGTGGCTGTTGATGAAAGTGACACAACCCGCTTTGCCTTCATCCTGGATTATGGGTCGTTAGGTGCAGCACCACCGCCAGCAGCCAGTCTGCGGTTGATTTGGAAACAGACGAGTCCCAACAGCGAGCTGCAGGAAAGGTGTCAGGTATAAATCTCGTCTTCAAACAGTGGGCGCATTCCACACTTCAGAGCGCTGCGCTGAATGAGGCCCTTCTCCGCATCCCCTTTCTTTTCCTGGCTGGAACGGGATGAAAGGCCGGGGGTGTGCGCTCGTTTAGTCTGATAATGAGGGTGAGGCTTGCGGGCATGGTAATTTGGCAGGGTCGGTACTTCCTGTAACAGTTTTACTTTTTTTTTATCCAAGGGCTGCTTAAAGACAAACATTTTTTGTTAAACTGCTGGTAGTCCGTTTTTCTGCAGGAACCGTGCAATTAATCTTGTTTATATTAAAGAGGCAGGTTGTCTTTGTGAGCTTTCCTGAGCTATAATTAATGAGGATCAAAACGTTACAAAAACATAATATTTAGCTTAATGCATTGAGGCTGGGCAACAGCTGCATCAATCAGGGGAGTAACAGGGAAACAAACATCCCTTCCTTTGGAGAAACCCGCTGCTTAGAAGCCAGATCACAGGCGGCTCCCTCCTTGCTCACGGGCAGCCGGGGACGGGGGCTTGGATATCAAACGCTGTGCCAAACCCATCACGCCAGCAGCGCAGCTGGGGGCCCTCGGATGAGTCTCTCCAGGTGCGCCTGCATGACCAGAGCAAAGGCCCAAGGGTCACCGCTGGGAAGGAGGCTCAGGTCACTGAACCTGCCGACACCCCACACACTCCAGGTGCCAAGCCGGCCTGGGCTGCTCGTCCCGGAGCCCTCGGTTTGCAGCTTGTCACCAGAATCTAGGGCTGGGGTGCCGCTTAGCCATTCCATTGCCAGTACCCAAAGTTAATTTTTAAAAAATCAGTACAGAGCCAGTGAGCAAGAACAGCCAGACCGAAGCACCTGCCAGGCCATGGCTCCCCTGAGAGTTCACAGGGGTGATCTGCCCATGAAGGTGGCAGGGCCTCCCCTCCTGCCAGGTGCCAGGGAAGCAGCTGCTGGCCACCCAGGAGCTGAGGGCAGGACCCGGCACACACCTGTGCAGGCAAACCTTTCTGCCAACCTCACAGCCCTGAGATCCTAGGCGCAGAGGTGCGGGACGAGGAGGAAACTGTAGATCACATCGCGGACCAGAGGTTTCCGCAGATTCTGGAGATGCAGGGAGAGGGCCCCACAAGCAGAGAAGCTGCAGGAGCAGTGTGTGTGAGAGACGGCTCTGCAAACAGCCTGCGGAAGAGCCCCAGGACCCCACGCTGCGCGAGGTGCCAAGGCCGTGGGTGGCTGTGACCCCAGACGGACAGGCAGCTTCCAGAGCTGCTGCTCCAGACAAGGACATCACGGCCCCACCGTGCTCTTCTCTGCAGCCAGGCCTCACAGGACACCCAGGCATCATCTCAGTCTCCAGTGCTGCTCTCACTGCAACAGTATTCAGCACCGCGAACGTCGGGAGCCAACCTGAAGGTCACCGTCAGTTCGCCTGGTTTAGCTGTGGTCTCCTGTGTAGTGGGAGGCTTTGGATCACTAAGGATCACCGCCTCAGAGTGACTCTGGCCACAGGGAGCAGCCAGCAGACCGCGGGAGCAGGTGCGTGGCCCTGCGAACCCCTTCTGAAAGGCTTGTGTCTGAACAAACTGAAAGGAAGTGCAGCACGCTGGACAGCTGTGGTTTAATCCCGCCCGCCTTTTTTGGTATTCAAAAAAGTACCAAACTTTTTGGGAATCAAACGCAGGACCTCATGCTTGCCAGGCAGGCACTGTGCCACTGAGCTATCTCCCCAGCCCCTAGTTCCCCCTTTTGTTTTATTTTCCAGTTCCCGAAAACTTGGAGAATAGACACATCACCCAGCACACACGCCCGGCCCCACGGTGAACACGCTGCAGCTGGCATCTGGTGGACCCTGCCAGCCCTGAGGTGGTGCTGCTGTCTAACGAGACAGCCAGGGCACAGAGCTGGCTCCATGACTTGCCCGGAGCCGGTACTAAGTGAGGAGGCCAGGATGCTTTCACTGTCATGGGAGCTGGGGACCAGCCCCGGGGCCCTGTACACACTAGCCATGCACTCTACCACCAGGCCGTATCCCCAGCCCTCAAGCCAGGACACTGATGTTAGGGTGCTGTTCCTAGAATCATCTCCCAACAGTGCCAACATTAACACTAGCCGTGAGTGCCTCCCTGGAGGAGATGCCCCACCAGTGTACTACTTACAATGTAGTGTGACTTTCTGAATAGCACCATCTCCCTGCTGAGTGATGGCTGAGTCAAGGTCACTGAGAACTGGGGCAGAGAGGAGCAGGTCAGCATGGCCCAGGTGTGGGCAGGGGCATGGCTGAGAAGGGAAGGTGTAGAGCACCGAGGCTGCTGGAATGGGGTGCAGTGGGGCCCACGAGAGGGTGACCTGGCTGCAGAAGGTCCCTGAAAGTTCCCTGGGTCATGACCACTCTAGTGCTGAACACCCCAGGGGACACACTGACGCCGTCTCCCAGGCGCCAAGCATGACCCTGCCTGGCATCCGCCATCCCGTAGGTCTCCAAAAGGGAATGGCTCCGAACACAGAGCTCTTGGCACAGAGTGCGGCCGGCTGGGCCCAGAAGGCTCTCTGAGGGTGTAGGCAGAGGGGTGGTCGGGCTGGCCAGGGTGACCGGGAGATGCAGAGAGAAGGGCAGGTAGTCTGTGCCTTCCAGGTCCTCAAGTCTTAGCGCACCTCCCAGGAGACACCTGGCAAGACTTGAGGCTCAGAGGTCTCTTCTACCCATGTCCAATGCCCAGTCCCTCCCACAGCTGCGCTGCCGACTGCCCTACTATTGCCAGGACTCGATGGGTCGATGTTTCAGGAGGGTGACTGGGAGTCTCACTGTAAGAGACAGTAGGAACACTAAGGACCTGGCATGTGGGGGGCAGGGAAGCAGGAAGGAAGTGTAGGCTGGGGGCCACGCCATGGGGAGCACTTGGCACTGCACGGACAGCACAGGACGTGGCCCCCTGAGACAGAGACAGTCGAGCCATTCAGGACCCATGAGGCCGAGTGGGAGGATGCACCACCGAGATCTGTGGGCAGTGTTTGGAACTGGGGGCTGAGAACATCTAGAAACTGTGGAACAGGATTCCAGAAATAAAAGGAATCCCAGAAACTAGCAGGAAAGTTCTGCTGGGCCTGGGCCCAACTCCGCACAGCCTGGATGGAGCCCCTGGCTCAGGATGCATGGAGCCCAGGGCTCACGGGGTAGACAGAGCCTCAAGGCTCAAAGGATGGACAAATTCAGATCTCGTGGGACAGACGCCCTGGGGCTGTGGGGTGGGCAGAGCCCAGGCTCGCAGGCAGGAAGCTTTGACGGGCTGCCTAACCTGCGGGCAGAGCCCTCACTGGGCCCTGTGGGACCTGACTGAGACCCAGAAAGCCTCAGCCACAGGAAAAATGTTGCAACCTTAGGACAAAAGGCAACAACCAGAAGACCAGCCCTAACAAAGGACGAAGCCAACCCTGACCAGTTCACTTAATTTGGCACCTACCAGAGTAAAGCTGAGCACTCTGGATGTGGGTCCCCGGCAAGGCACCGCTATGCTGTCCTGCACACAGACAAGACCCCCGACCTAGGAGAGGGGGAGTGGGCCCACAGCCCTCTCCAAACAGCACAGTTGGCAGAAACTAACTCAAGATCACCCAGGTGTTGGAATCAACAAAGACTTTAGAACAACGACTTCTACCATCTTCAAGGACTTACACGGAACATTGAACATACTGAGTGATCGATGAGAATCTCAGCAAAGAAAGTGAAGGTATTTTTTAAAAGGAAAAGTCTATTAATGAAAGAAAGAAAGAAAATTCTAGAACGGACAAATACAATATCAGAAATGAGAAATTCTCCAGAAAGCTTTAACCACACCGTGAAGATTGGAAGAACTGATATTGGCTTCACTGAAATCATATGAAGAAGAGAAAAAAATTTAAAATATTTTTATCATGTCCTTCATTGTTCAGAAACTTCCATCTCCTCCCTGTCTCCTTAATGGGAGCAAAACCCTGATGTCCACAGGCTTTTGCAGTCAAACCCCAAACGACCTCCCAGCCCTGTACCAACCCTCAGCCCAGGCCGGGTCTACGAACCCAGCGAACTGACCGGTGCCACCCTGCACTCCGTGCCTCAGCCCGGATCCGAACTCCTTTCTCCCGGTCCCTCGGGTGATGTCAAAGTCCTTCGCCCACAGCACTGTCCCTAGGGCACCCACGTCTGGGTCTCCCCAACAGAGAAAGTGACGAGGACACTCCTGTGCTCCTCTCTAGTCCTGCGCATGGCTGGCTGTCCTGTCCACGCCCTGAGGGGCGCTCACTTTACTCACCTGTGCGCCGTGTGTGAGGGCTGTGGTTAGCTCAGCCTTCTGGCTAGGTGTATCCCTGTGCGTGCTGCACGGGCCTCCCCAGAGGGTCCCCTGTGGGTGCTCAGATACCCTGCCTGAAGAGTCCTGTCATGGCTCGTGTCTAGATGTCCCTCCAAAGCCTCATGTGTTCGTGGGGGTGGGGGGCTTTTCAGAGGTGGCTGCACTTAGAGTGTGTGGTGCTGGGATCAGGGTGTGATTACTAAATCGGTCCCCTGACTGCTCTGGCATAGTTCTGGGTGTGGATAATGTGAAGGCCTCCCTGGGTCTGAGTGCTACCCACCCTAAAAGTGGGTATCCTGGAGAAAATACCGTGGACCTTTGACTTACGAACTCAATTCGTTCCCAAGGGCTAGGTGTAGCTCAAGTTGTTGATTAAAGGCTCTACACAGCCTTCAAAGTCTCTCTCCTGTAACAGGCAGATCTCACTGTCCTTAGAGAGACAGTGGCCCAGGACTTCTCAATTAATCCCACACAGAAAAGGATGTTGTAACATTCCTTCCAGAACTCTTCAAGGGTTAAATCTGTGTCTGAGACCATCTGGAAGCACAAGCGGCCAGCAATCAGGTCATAACTCGAGACTTTGGTCGTAAATTAAAACTAAAGTTCTGGTCATAACCAAGTTGTTTGTACGTAGACCCGGTAATAACTCGAGGGTCCACTGTATAAGAGACGGAAGAGAGCTGCTGTTGTTGCTGGCGGCTTCTTCATTGCTTCACTGCTTTGCTGCCTTCTGCCTACCGTGGACTGTGTCTCCTCTGTGATGCCCTTGCCTTGAACCAGCCAACTGTGGACTGAAGCCTCTGCAAACTGTGATCTATATAAACCTCTCCTCCTTTACCTTTGGGTGTCGAGTACTGCGTCTCAGCAATGAGAAAAGTAACAAAGATAGGCCCTGAGGCACAGTGCCCAGCAGAGGCCATGAGGGCACCAGCTGACCTCTTGCTGGGTCCCTTTACCCTGGCCCAATCTCCAGTCCCCCGGGGGATGTGTCCCTGACAATCTACCCTCTTGAAGAACCCCCGGAGACCAGCCAGTGGCCTTGGTGACCTCTCAGCACCTTTGGCCTGGTTGGGATGTGGTATTCTGAGGTCAGCGCCCTCTCATCTGCTGCAAGGCTCCTAAATCTCAGGCTATGTCATCATCTCAGCTCAGCCCCTCTTTGGGATTGGGGAGAAATGAGGACATCTGTGCTCCGTGTGGTACAGGGCTGGAACCCTATGCGGATGGAAGATTGGGCCTCACAACCCCAACCTGTCCTCCAGCCTCAAACAACTTCTGTGTGGGCAAGAGGAGCACGGTGCTTCTCATTCTAGTTTTTAAAGGAAAGGTTTGGGCCGGGGATGTAGCTCAGCAGCATAGGCGCTTGCCTGGCAAGCCTGAGGTCATGAGTTTGATTCCTTGTACCAAAAAAAAAAAGGCCAGGCATGATGGCATACCCCTGTAATCCCAGCACTCGGGAGGCTGAGGCAGGAGGATTGTTGCGAGTTTGAGACCAGCCTGGGCTGCAAAGTGAGCTCAAGGCCAGCCTGAACTGCATAGTGAGACCCTGTCTCAAAAAGACAAAAAAAAACCAAAAAACAATTAAAGGAAAGGCTTTTTCATGATGACAAACCACATGCTGGCTTGGAGGCTGGTTTCCAAGAGAAACAGCAGCAAGAAGATGATGTGGCCATAGAGAAGGCAGACACACTAGAAGTAACCCTCAGAACAAGAAGAGCACGGGGTGACCAGACTGTGTCCCCCATTAGCCAGAAAGCAAGACTGTCAGAGGCGCGTGTGTGAGTCCTGCAGCTTCTCCAGCACCAAGGAACCCAGAATTAGCAAAAGGAGCCCTTTGAGGACCCGCATCTACAAACCTGACCTCTGGATGTTGCCCAGGTGGAGTGCTGGCCTAGCAGGAGAAAGGCCCTGGATCCAATTCCCAGCATAGCCTGAAAACAAACAAACAAACAGAAAACTATGTATCTTCAAATAACACACATCTGTCCATCCCTAGCCTCATGGTGCACACAGAGGATGTGGAGCACACACGTGTGTATCATGCAGTCACCCACACAGCACATGACACTACTGGCCTGCATGCTGGCTTCAGCACTGTACATCCAGGAGTCTCTGCTGAGGGGAGGGGCCTCATTCTAGGGCCGTAGGAGCGGCTGGGGGAGGGCCAGGGTCCTCACAGACATGGAGTGAGCATGTGACGTCCTCCCGGGTGGTTGCCAGCCCGTGCAGAGACTCACACAGGAACGTGTGCTTGGATGAGTGCTTTTAACAGAGGAAGCCAAAGGAGCAGCACCCACCCAGGCTCCTCCCTCTCTGTCTCCTTCTGGGGCCCCCACCACCGGAAGTGACGTCCCTCAGCCTGACACCTGGGTCCACCAGGCAGCTCACGGGTCCTGGTGTCCTCCCTGCTCAGGGATGAGTAAAGCCCGGTTGCGTGCACAGATTTCACTTCGTTGATCCATTTGGGGTCTGTGACCTTTTGAGATAAAAGTGTCCCACATGTGTTTTAAGGGCAGGCCGCATGCTCCCTTTCCGGTCATTCCCGGCCACGCTTCTGACAGTCAAGACACTGGCAGCACAAGTAGTGCAAACCCTGCTTGTGCAGCCCGACCTCTGCTTGGCTCACCAGGCCCAGAGCCGTGACCCCTTCTGGGCCTTCATAAATTAATGGGTCTCGGGGCTTTCAGGTTTTAGTATGTGGTAATTTTAGTGCCAGCATCATCCAGCTGCAGATACTCTGGCGTCACACAGGGCTCTTGGCATGGGAATGAGGAATAACGGCGTTCTGGGTCCGTCATGAGACACCTCGTAAACAGGTCTTTCTGCGATGTATGCCTGGGTTACTGGCAGGGCACCGGCTGGCCCTGGCATGGACAGTGTCTTCACTCCCTGCACTGCAGGGCGAGCTCCTGGAACCCATAGCACACAAGCCACAGCCACAGCCTGCGCGTGGCCAGGGTCAGACGCCCACACAGTGCATTTCCCTGTCACCATCTGGTGTGACAGGGTGACCACGGGAGCCTTATCACCTCCTGCTGCGTGGGGCGGCTCAGTGGCTGGGCAGCACCTTCCCAAGTGGCACTTCCTATGCCACTGTCTCTGCAAGCCCTCCCTGCAGCCACTGCCCCTGCCCTCCAGCTCCCCGAGGGAAGGTGGCCACCGTGGACGGGGAGCAGCCACGGCTCAGGACAGGCTTTGGCACGTGCTGCCCAGGGCACCTTAGACCCAGCCCAGCACAGGGAGATCCCCACCTGAGGCTGCTAAGGATGCACCACCATCTTTTTTTAAACCTTCTTAGTTGTAGGTGCACATAATCCTTAGGTGTATTTACAGGGCATGTGTGACATGTCAGTACATGGATACCACATGTCATGGTCAACCGGCAGCTAGCAAAGCCGTCCCCCCAGATAGTCACCATCCTCGCTAGCTTTCCGTGTCATTTAGTTGCTGGCCGTGCCGTGCTACAGAAAACCAGCAGCTGGTCCTCCCACACCAGGGCTCTGGATCGCCCAGCCTTCTGTGGGCCTGGCCTGCCTGCTGCCTGCTGCTTTTCTACGAAGTGTGCTTAAGACTTCAGCTTCTCTACCTGGAAGAAAGCACAGGGCTGTGAATACCCTAAAAGTAGGGTGCAACTGCAATACAATCACCCATGCAAAATGAACTGCGCGAGAAGAAAGAAGCCGGGACAGGAGATTCTGCTCGCTGCCCTGCGGTCCAGCTCGCAGGGGCGTGAACAGCCCCCATTCCTCTGGGTCCTACAAGCCCCAGCACCCGGGGCAGACTGTCCGGCACATCCAGCCAAGCCTGCAGGTGCCTTGTGAGGTTCAGCTGTGCAGGGCCTTGTGGCACCAGGCTGGGAGAATGTGTTTTCAAACCAGCAGAACAAGGCCCCGAATCTGACAGGACGGAAGGACCCAAATTTATGAGCTCCTTGCTTCATGCTGGGACTCGAATTCAAGGAAGGAAAACAAAGTCCTGTGTGAGGGGACGTTCGGGTTATTTATAGCTGTGTACCCTGTGGGTCACCCGTCTGAGGACACAGCCCCTCCCCCACAACAGGAGCGAGGGCCCCCCTTCCCGGCTCCCTCACTCTCCTCTCCTCTCCTCCTCTCCCCCTCTCCACTCTCCTCTCCTGAAAGGCAGAGGCCTGTGTGGGAGGGGAGGAGACGCTGGCACGTGGCCCGAGAGCTCCGACCACCTGGGCCCGACCCTGCATGCTGTGTTTCTCAGGGCTCCCCACACTGCACCACAGGAGGGCAGGCGGGGAGGCCCGGCCAGGCACCAAGCCACCAGCCTCCCTGGCCTCAGCAGCTCTGGGACCCCTCTCCTGGGCGGTGTAGGAGGCAGAACCCGAGCAGACCTGGTCAGGTCCTCAGCTCTGTGTGGCCCAGGCAGGTCACTCAGCCTCTCCGGTTAACGGGGTGGCAAGTGCTTCCTGCGGCCATTCAGGCACTGACTAGGAGGACTGCGTGTGCAAGCACAGGCCAAGGGGCCCTGCGCCTGCCTGCAGCAGCCACGACTCCCCTACAAACACAGCGCGGGGACATGTGCGTCCCCCGGGTGCGTGAGGCTGCCCCTGACACAGGACAGTCTCAGCGCAAAGGCCCTTCCAGCCCCACAGCCTGGCACAGCCTGACGCCCAGGTTTGTCCTAGGCAGGGAAGGCAGAGACCCCAGCCACGGGGTGTGAGGTCTGGGAACTGCGACTCCCTGGGGCCCGTGACCACAGCTTCTGCGTCCGGGGCTGGGACCACGGTGGGAAGGTCATGGCTGATGGCGGCAGGCCATTTCCCGTGCACGCCACATGGTCTCCCAAAGTGACCTTGGGAAGTGTCCACTATGGCCGGCGCTGGACAGACACCGCCATTCTTCCCCGCTTTGGCTTCCCTCTGTCCACACTCACAGTGGGGTGCAGGCTCTGCGTGGACCTCGCAACTTCCAGGCCACGTGTCCACGTCAGCGGCCTGCGGGACTGGGGTCCCCGCAGGCTTCAAGGTTGGGGAGGCGGTGAGGGACGGGAGCCTCCAGAGGCCTGGTGACAGTGGGACACGCACGTGGGCTCTTGGGGCACCTGTAGCACTGTGAGGCCAGGAAACAACGAAACCACCTTTAAAATGTCAGAGCAAAAGGAGCCGAAGTGGATAAACACGAGGCAAGCGGATGAACACTGAGCTCTGCTGAACACTGGGCACCGCTGCTCCACAGTAAAGGGATCGTGTGCCCGGCCTCGCAGCAAGGAGCTGACCAGGCACCTGCAGGGCGGGGGTTGTGTTGATTTGTGTGCGTTCAGGTTGGTGTCCAATAGGTGCTCAGTAAACACTGCACATGGACAGATGGACAGATGGATGGATGGGTGGGTAGGACCTGAACTTGTAGTCCTCCTGCCTCAGCCTCACTCAGTCCTGGGCTTACAGGCCTGCACCACCACACCTGGTGCCCTGGTTCTTTTAAACCCTTGTGTAGGGGCTGGGGATTTAGCTCAGCGGCAAAGCGCCTGCCTGGCAAGCGCAAGGTTGTGAGTTCGGTTCCCAGTACCGGAGAAAAACCAAAAAAATAAATAAATAAATAAACCCTTGTGTGATGATGCTCAAAGCTCTCAAGGGCTGGTGCTCTGTGGTCAGGCATCTCCACATCCGCTCGGGCCTTGGAGGGGAAACTGCTCAAGGTGGTGCCTGACCTCAAGCCCTGGGCCCTCCGGCAGGCCCAGGGAGCCTCACCTGCAGCCAGAGCACCTGGAGATGGGGCAGGGAGAACCCCTCTCAGTAGTGGCAGGTGTGGGCTGGGAGAGACAGGAGACAGATGGGAGGAAGCAGTGGAGAGGCTCATTGCTCAAGATCTAGCATTAATTAGTGTTCTCCCTGGGCCATAAATCACAGCCTGGCAGCCCCTCCAGCTGCTGTCACAGTGACCTCCAGCTGCTGTCACAGGGGGGAGGCCTGGGGAAGGGCAGGGAGGCCGCCAGCAGCTCCCTCGGGCTGCTCCAGGAGCAGAGCCAGGAGGCTGGGGGAGGGAGGCTGGGCCAAGGCTCCCTCTCGTAGGCAGAGCTGCTGGCCTCCTCTCCAGCCCGGGGCAGCTCCGGTCAGCACCCTGCCTCCTGCCCCCAGCCTCCTACCCAGCATTGTCTCCTTGGAAGTAGACCACTCTATCGTGGTCCTGGGCAGCCTCTAGCTAGGTGTTAAGGCAGAGACGGCAGTCAGCTGGAGGTTACGGGTCCCTGGAGGTCCCACACGCTCCCTGGGCATCAAGTCCCTCTCACGTTCCCAACTGTCCCCCACCTGCCAGGCAGGACACAACTTCACAGGCTGAGACGAGGGCACCCCTGGGCACAGAACACTGGGTTCGTGTCTGGCACCTGCATCCTCGTGGACCCCTGTGCAGACTCTGGAGCCCCTGTGTGGGACGCAGGGGTCGCTCCAGCTCCCCGACCCTCTGGGGAGCCATGACAGTGGTGTGGACGCCGCCACACTGTCGCTGTGCTCAGCCCTGGGCACAGAGTCTCAGGACCAAGCCCTCCCCACCCTGAGCACCCCAGGCCCTGTAGCCCCTAGACTCCACAAACATGGTCCCTTGATGCCTCTGTGGCGTGTCCTCCCCTGCTCTCCAGGTGGGTCAGCAAGGACTGCACCTTTCGACCCGGCGTGGCTCAGTGGGTCGGTGCTGGTCTCCGGCCTGCTATATGGGGTAGGGTGAGTGACCAGGACAGTGGGGACAGAGCTCTGAGCTCCAGGTTGGAGCACTGGGCCTCCTTGCTGCCTGCTCCTGGCCCCTCGGGAGGGTCCTGGCCAGGATGCAGCCCACAGGATACAGAGGAAGCAAATCCCCCAACCCCAGCTGCACAACCTGGCCAGGTGAAACTGTGAGGGGTGGTGGGGTGACCAGAAGCCAGACCAGGCCACAGGGTTGGCCTGTCACCTGTCCCCCTGCCTCATTCCTGACTTACAGAAGAAAGTCACTGAGGCCACCTCACATGGGCCAGGCTGCTGCGGGTGGGTACCCACAGACTTCCTGTGTGGGAGCCCAGAGCTGGTGGGCAATGGCGGGCAGGCAGGAAGGCAGGCGTGCCAGGCTCTGGGTCCCAACCTCCAGGTCTGTGCTGTCTTCTGAGGCCTCAGAGCTGCGGGCCTCTACAGAAGATGGTCGGAGCCACCCAGTGTCCAGGGCCCAGGAGGCAGCGCCTGGCCCGATCCCTCACCAGGCTGAGCAGCAGCCTCCGCTGCACACGGCAGCGTGGAGACGTGGTGCCTCCTGCAGTCGCAGCTCCTGCTGTGGGACCTTGGCTGGTCAGGGGCTGCTCTGCCCACCGGGTCTCAGTGGCCAGCAGCGGGCTCCTGCACTCTCGCTCCTCCCCACTCTGGGGCCCGGTTTCCTCTCGGTGTGAGCCAGGCAGCACAGGCCTGGGCACTTGGCCTCCTCTCCACGATGCGGGTGAGGGGCGCAAGGTCGGTTACGGAGTTCAGGCCTGGGCTCAGCTGAACGCATGCCCCCTGGCTGCCGCAGGAGGGCCCTGGCCGCTGGTGGGTCTGTGACAGCAGCTGGGCCAGGACTGCTGTGCTCACACCTGTGTCTTTCAGGTGCCGTCCCCGGAGAGCATGGCGCATGGCAGGTGGATGCCCTGGCTGCCCGTCCTTGTGGTAAGCAGTACTGGTGCCCACTCGTGTGAACCCACTGATCCAGGCCACGCCCTCCACCCACAGGGCCCTGGGTGCCAGCCCTCAGCCTCAGCCTCCCCACAGTGAGGCCGGAGCCCCGGCACTCCAGCCCGCAGAGCTTTGGACCCTGCCTGGCCCAAGCTGGCCTCCTCCAGCTGGGAGCCCCAGCAGGGCCACCTGGTCATGACCTGGGGCCAGAGTGCGGGCACAGAGCACCCCCGAAGCAGCTGGGCCACCTGGACCGAGACAGCGGGCAGGGTGCAGTGGTTGGGTTTGGGTGCTGGAGGGAGGAGGGGCTGTGCCTGCGGACAACCTGTGCGTGCCGGGCCTGGCACCAGTGGAGCTGCTGGGCCACTTTGGACGTGGTGTGGCGCCACAATGGCTTCGCTTGGTGCAGGTGTCCCTGGTGCATTCAGCCAGCGCGGAGTACTCCAGCTGTGGCGAGGACGAGTTCTACAACCAGACCACTGGGCTGTGTCAGCTGTGCCCGCCCTGCGGGCCGGGCGAGGAGCCCTACATGGTAAGGGCCGGTCACAGGCTGAGCGAGGTGAGCCTTTGCTCACAGCCCCCCGTCCTCCATCCCTGGGGACCCCTTCTTGCTCTGACTCAAGGGCATCAGGCCTTCAGGGCTGGGAGCAGCAGCACTTTCAGCCCTGAGTGCCCACCTCCCTCCTTGGCAGGAAGGCACAGCCTGTGGGGCCTGGGGTCCAGGAGGGGCTGAGAAAGCGGGTGCCAGGGCGGCCTCTGGCTGGACTGGGAGGTGGTCCTGGATGGGACCAGAACGGAGCTGGGCCTCTGCCCCAGCCTTTGGGGTTCCCATGCTCCTCACTCACCACCCCCACCGCTTTTCCACCAGTCCTGCGGCTATGGCACCAAGGACGAGGACTATGGCTGTGTGCCCTGCCCTGCCGAGAAGTTCTCCAAAGGGGGTTACCAGATCTGCAGGCGCCACAAGGATTGTGAGGGCTTCTTCCGGGCCACGGTGCTGACACCTGGGGACATGGAGAATGATGCCGAGTGTGGGCCGTGCCTCCCTGGGTAAGTGAGCCCGTGGGCACTGGAGCAGCGTGGATGGCGTAGCAGTGTGGTGCCTGCAGTGTCCCACGTGGGGCAGTGTCCCATTGCAAGGGTGTCACCGAGCAGCAACAGGCAGCCCCGGGTGACTGCCCACGTGAACTCAGCCGAGGGCTCACAGTGAGACAACAGATGCAGAACACTGCAGAGGAAAGCTAAACTTCCACGTGAAGTACAACGCTTGGTGTTTGTAATATTCTGGGGAAAATGAGGGCAAAAACACTAATGAAAGTGTCTCTGGCACACGATGCCTGTAATCACACTATGCTGGGGCTATGTATCCGAAGTCTTTTGAGCTGCAATTAGCCTGAAAGGCATGAAGAGTAAAGCGTCCTCCTTCAAGGCAGCACATGTTGACAAATTCTGCCCAGAGCCAAGAAAACACAGCCTGAATAAGCTGCCACTGCTGACACCTCCCTCCAGTGCTCATGAGGCATAGCGCTTTCCAAGTGCAGGTGTGCTGACTGGGTGGGGAAGGATAGAGGCGATGGGGGTGAGGTGATGGAGGTAGAGGTGGGAGTGGAGACGGACAGAGACGACGGAGGTGGACGTGAGGCAGGTGGGGGTAATGGTGATGAAGGGGTGATAGAGGTGCGGATGATGATGGAGGTATGACTGGAAGTATGGATGACGGGTTGGAGGGGATGGACATGGTGATGACGGTGATGGAGGTGAGGATGATGATGAGGTGGTGGTGGTGATGATGAAGGCGGGTGGTGGTGACGGATGTGATGGACATGGTGATGACAGTGATGGAGGTGGTGGTGATGATGAGGTGGTGGTGATGATGAAGGCGGGTGGTGGTGACGGATGTGATGGACATGGTGATGACAGTGATGGAGGTGGTGGTGATGATGAGGTGGTGGTGATGATGAAGGCGGGTGGTGGTGACGGATGTGATGGACATGGTGATGGTGGTGATGCAGGTGGGATAACGGTGATGGACATGGTGGAAGTGACGATGATGATGGTGGCAGTGACCAAAATATAATGTGGGTTTAAATTTTTTAAAACATTATAGTAAAAGCACTGCCGTAAATCTCCCTCAAAATCCTCCCCCTTGCTTTGAACACACTTATCCCATCAGTTCTGCTACTTTCTGAAGCAGTTCTGGAAGTCCTCTTTCACGAGCGTCCTTACAAGGCGTGATTGAACACATGGTGAATGCGGCTGCAACGCCCTCGATACAAAGGCAGACTGGTAAAAGCATGGTGGGTGCCCTCAGTCATCCATCTCCCTCACGGGCACTGTGCAACTTCTGGCTCCTCCCCAAAGACAAAATGACCATGAAAGGCCAATGTGTGAGTGGATTCGGGACATGAAGGCGGCCACAACAGCACAAGCAAAGACACGCGGGAAAGAGCCCTTCCAGAACCACCTCAGAAAGTGGCAAGGGCCATGGGTGTGTTTGAGGTGAGAGGGAGGATTTTGAGGGGAATTAATGGCCATGTGTCTTTTACAATAATAAGTTTTTATTTAAAGACACTGTATTTTCCTATTACAACTCATACATTTTAAAACTTAGCCCAGTTTTGTCACTAAGAAGCACCCCCTAACTTGGTGTCCACCACCGCCCCTCTGCTGGTGCCTCTGCCCCAGGCTCTGCTTCTGTCTCAGCTCAGGCCTAGCTCCTGAGCCACGGACTCAGATGTCCAGCTCTCTGAGGGCACCCCTGTGTCCCTGACACAGTGTGATCCAAATGTGTCTGTCAAGCGAGTTCACAGCAGGAGAACCTTATCTCAGAACCTTATTTTCCAATATGCAGAAAAAAGCAAAGTGCTTTTTAAAAACACTTTAAAAATAAAAACAGGGAGGCTACAGGATTATTCTCTTAGAGAACTGTGATACGAGTGGAAGCTTTGTCACTGATGGCTTTAGTTCCGTTGCTGCAGCTCTGAGCCCGTCAGAGGACAGAGCAGCCCTGCCACCCAGGCGTCCCCAGGAAAGGGCTCTGGCAGACCTGTGCGGCCCCTGGATGACAGACATTCCGTAGACCTTTACAACACAGGCTGGAATCCATCTCTGAGCACATACACACTTCCTGAGTTTCATCTTGATTGATTCACTCACTGATTTTATTGGTGCAAATACAAGATCCATGAAAGACAAAGCTCTGAGGATTAACTACAGGAAAGACACACACCCTGCTCACCCTGAAGGAGATCGACCCTGTTTGCAACACCGAAATGTATCTCCAGAGCCTGACGCACACCTCAAGTAACATAAGATCTGCAGCATTCAGTCCCGTGAACCTTAAGGTCCGAGGGACCAGGTGGGCGGCAGGGCTAAGGGCAGCCTCACCCCCCTCTGCTGACTGAGTCAGAAGGGAGCCACCTCTGCAGGCACAGTGTCCCAGAAACCCAGGGAGCCCTCAGGTCCTGGAGGGACAGGGGACTGGGGTTGTGGGACACTTTTGGAGCGAGGTTGGACCAAGAAATGAGGCGGAGTTCTCCAAGGGGGCCGCCGAGCCCTGCTCATGGGCCTAGGGCCTGGCTGTCCCTGACCGTGGGGAGAGGCTGGGGACGGGCAGGCCTGATGGAAGCTGGCCCTGGAGACAAGCTGCAGCTTGCGGCTGCCTCAGAGGACCCAGGCCAAGCGGGTAGTCATCGGTAGGGCTCTTCCTGGCTGTCCCTCTGTCCCCTGGCACAGCAGCTGGCTGGTCCTCACCCTCTGCACCAGGACAAAGCACGGCCTCCCACCCCGTGCCAGGGGGTGTGGTGTCCAGTGCTGCCCCACGGACATGGCCGTGGCTCTGCCGGCTCCCTCACATGCCCCCCCGCCCCGTCAGCTTTCTGTTTAAATCAATCCCTCCTGTCCCACAGGGAGCTCCGGCCCGAAGGGCAGCACCTGAGGGCTCTGTGCCTCAGGGGAGGATGAGGGGGTGTTTTGGCAAGGGGCCTCACAAGCTCCGTGAAAGGCTGTTCTCATCCCGAATCCCTGCAGTCACCACACTGCGGCTCTGTCTGTCTTCTGACCCGGGCTGCACAGGCCTCCCCCGTGGTTGGCAGGCCTGCGGATGTGCTGAGTCCTGTGGCAGAGGCAGAGCTTAACAACCAGTGAATGCTTCCCCGTTTGGGAGGATGGGACAAGAGGAGATCTCCTAACCTCCCCAGGGCGCAGAAGGAGGCTCCGCCTGCTCCCTGGGCCTGGCTCTACCTAGAGCAGGGATTCCCACCCAGCATCCCGCTGCCATCCACAGGGCTTTGAGGTGCATGACTAATAAGACAGACTAGAAACCACAGAAAGTTCAGTATGTGCCGGCGGTGGAATCAGGGAAGGCAGCAAGCCCAGCTCCTTTCATTTAATTGACCTCTCATTATGTGGCAAATGGCTAGTTGGGGGAAGGGGTGGCAGGAGCTGGTGGAGGGAAGGAGCTGGGCCTGGGAGGAGAGGCCCCGTGTGAGTGCATGCGTGTGCGTGTGTGTGTGTGTGTGTGTGTGTGTGTGTGTGTGTGTGTGTGGGAGCGTCGGCAGGCAAGCAGGGCTGCGGTGAGAAGTGTCCTCCTCTGTATGAGTGTGCAGCCACTGCACAGGGCGCAGTCTTGACGGGGCCTGTGCTCTCCACCAGCCAGCTCCCCTCAGGTCATCCGCAGCCTCACAGGTGGTCTGGGGCACCATCTGGACTCATGGGGAGTGCTGTGGGCAGTGCTGCTGAAGTCTGGGGCCATGGCTCTGGGAGTGGACCCCAAGAGGCGCTCCTCCTCCAGATGCCCACGTGGCCGCACCCAAATATTCTGGGGGCGATGCCCATGAAGACACTGACATGTACTAATAGATCCCTCAGGGTCAGAGCCAAAAGATGGGAAGTGGGGGGCAGGCTGGAGGGGAGGCCCATTCTGAAAAAAGAAAGTCCGCTCAGGACACAGAACCCCATGGAAACCGGAGCCTGGCGCTGCCGAGGGGTGCGACCCACCCCGGCTGCCCCAAGCCCGGCCGACTCCCGCCAGATGCCACCGCGGCCCCTCACCTACCTGCGGTCCCTCTTGTCCCCGCAGCTACTACATGCTGGAAAACAGACCCAGGAACATCTACGGCATGGTCTGCTACTCCTGCCTCCTGGCGCCCCCCAACACCAAGGAATGTGAGTGCCGCGCGGGGAAAGAGGTGGCTTTGGGGCGGCAGGTGACCGGGAAGCGAGCTGGCCACAGCACGCCGCTCCTGCGCTGTGCTGGCCTTGGGTGCCTGAGGCTCTGGGTTCTGTCCCCGGAGCCCCAGAGTAACATCAGCCCTGCCCTGCCCGTCTCCTGGAAAAGCCAGGGCTCACGGGTGCAAAGGTAGGCCACGGGGAGCAGAGATGGCGGAGGACGAGTCCTGGACCCCGCCCTGCCCGCCGCGGCCCCGCAGTCGCCAGCGATCGTGCTCTGGGGCGCAGAGCGGGAGGTGTCCACAGGGGCGAGGGGAAGC
>NW_004955470.1:12250395-12321278 GCF_000276665.1 Chinchilla lanigera | reverse complement strand
GGGGCGGGGCCCTCGTGTCCACTGGAGGCCCGGTGGACCGGCCGCGGCCTGATCTGCGAGGCTGGGGGCGCCTTGCAGCTGCCTCAGTTTCCCTTTTCTTCACCACACGACTGAGAAAACACGGGGGGTTAGCCCTGCTGTGTGCAGCCCTCACGCTGGAGACAGGTGTGCCCTGCCCGCCCAGCGGTGTCCCCATGAATCCGGTTAGGCTGAAGGAAGACGCAAGCCCTCCGGCCACCCATCAAGCTCCTAAGAACAGGGCGCGCTGGTTGGCCAGGCGTTCTGGCTTTCTGTCCCCAGCCGTCCTGAGGGCGCCCGCGTATGGACAGCAGCCAGAGCACCACGCGGAGCCACACAGGCAGAGCTTGCGTCCCGCCGTCCGCTCCTGGGAAAGCCAGCTGTGTGGCTCCGCAGGTCACTGTGAAGACAAGAGGGGCGCAGTGCGCCGTGTGCGGAAAGCGCCCAGTATGGGGAGCCCTTCCGGTTCTCCACACGGTCCGGGAAGTTTATATTTGTGATCCCACGGAAAAGGCACTGGAATCCTAGCGAGTTAACTCCAACCTACCACTACCAGTGCCACGCACGGGGAGAATAAGACACTGTGGCATATTTATAGTCGTCGGGAGCCAAGGGGTTCTGAGTCCAGCTACCTGATGGCCAGCTGGAACAAGGGCCACAACCCAGGACCACACACAGGCTTTCTTAGCTCTCAGTGAGGGGAGTGGCTTGAGGACAGAGGACTGTGAGAGTGGCGCGAAGTGGGTGAGTGCCTGAGCTGGGCTAGGCAGGGGCCTGAAACACCTCCGCAATATGCAGAGGGAAAGATGTGCAGATAGAGTAATCTACATAACACAGCTGAGGTAGAATCTAATGTTTGGAGGCTGGTGCTTCAGCCTTGATGTGTAATTTTTTACGCCCTGTGGAGTGATAGCCTCTTTCTCAAGGCTTAATCCCAGCTGACAGGGTGGAGCGCGGCTCTCCATCCTGCCCGGCTCACATGTTTTCTGGGAGCTATGGGGGCGGCACAACACTGACCTGTGGTCTTGCTTCAAAGACTGCACAACAGCACTTCAGCTGGAGCAGTCTGCACTGCTTAAAGCAGCTGAGGGGATAAGGAACAGTCCAGACGAGCTCTGTACATATCAGGATGCAGAGCCAAGTTTAGCCAAAATGAAGACAATTTTTAAAAATGGAGACAACTGCTCTTCTTTCAAGGAGTCATCCAGGTGGTCCTCCACACCTGCCTCAAGACATCTCACAGTCTGGGAGCCAACATGGGGGGTTATGACAACACCGGAGAAGTGTGAGACAGACCTGCTGCTGCGGTCCTGCATCCTTGTGGGTTGCTGTCACCTGTCAGTGGCCAGGACCTCGAGTCAGTCCAGACTGACTTGTGTCAGGTGTTTCCCTGGAGCACAGCGCGAGGCTGGAGACCGCAGGTGGGGTCTGCACATCTGTCTCTGAGAACCGAGGTCCAGACTCCAAATCGCTGCTTGTTGCCAGGGACTACTTTTAAGAAGTGGATTCTGAGGCAGTTGATCTGGATGAGCCCAGGATAACCCAGTTCCAGCAGCCCAGAGGGTCTGACCACCTGCTCCTGAGCCAGGATCCACAGCCGGGGGCATGCAGTCCAAGGACGGCTGCTCACAGCTCCGGAACACACCACGTGAGTCAGGCCCATCACAGCCCCACAGCACCTGAGAGTCGCAACTCCTCGAAGCTGGTGCTTTTGGCTTATGCCATGTAGGCCTCGGCTCATCCTGTCCTGCATGGATACAGACCTGAGCAGAGGGCAAGGACCCACAGTGTGGACCCAAGCAGAGGGCATGCCCATCTCCTGGGTCTGTGGTCTTTATTG
Source organism: Chinchilla lanigera (assembly GCF_000276665.1). Taxonomy (NCBI): domain Eukaryota; kingdom Metazoa; phylum Chordata; class Mammalia; order Rodentia; family Chinchillidae; genus Chinchilla; species Chinchilla lanigera. Next base: position 12,319,420 of record NW_004955470.1, on the reverse strand, counting down.
GCCTCCATCGAAGCCAGGCCCCAGGGACATCTTGCACAGAAACACGTCCATCCATACTCGGGGGGAGGGGAGCTCCTGGTGCCACCTGGGCTGCCAGTGTGGAGCTGGTCTATGTCATACCTTGTGGACGTGACCAGGACTTTGCCGTGTGGCGCGTGCACGCTGGCCCAGGGACCTGCAGAAGTGCCAGACTGGGCAGACGGGGCTCAGCAGCCACCATCAGCTCCCATTTGTCCATGACCACAGCTGGCAGCAGGGCCAGCCGGAACAATTCCAGCTTCTGACCCCAAAGCCTGTGCACTCTGATCCTTTCGGCTGGCTTCACCCAGACTTCCGATCTGCCACATCTATTCAGCATGGCACAGCGTGTCACAGCTGTATATTCATGCTGCGACAGTTCTGTCCTGGGTCTTCAGGATTCCTGTGTAATGACATCAGGTTTCCAAGGACCAGCTTGGACCACTCTCACCCGCCTTCCAGCCACACCCAGTGCTGCCCCATGGACCACTCTTCCCCCTGATAACATGACAGTCATGCCAGGCCACAGGGGACCTCACAGCGCAGAAGTCAGCCTGGTGGCCTGGGACAAGCGGGACAGGGGGCCCCTCCCCTGTTCTTTCTACCCATTCTCTTACACTCCGAGGGCAGAGGACACTGAGTCGGGGACAAAACAAGCCACATATGCTGCACACTGCACTGACAGCATGGTCATGCCTGGCAGGGCACTGTAGCGCAGCTCCGGCAGGTGTGGGTGCGGCTGACCTGCCTTGGGGCTCCAGACAGCGTCTCCCTCCCGCAGATTCTTGCGGCTACAGGCCTCAGGAAGGGAATGCAGAGACGGCAGGGACCGTTCTTCAGGGCGGCTTCAGGGTTCAGCTCCAGTTCTGATGTGCACATGGAGCTGTGAGGCCTGGCAGAATTGGCCTCCCCCTCCTGCCCACAGTGCCCACCTTCTGCTGGGCCGTGCCGGGGCACAGCATCCCTCTGGGCAGGGAGCACGTGCTGGGCTAGGCTGTGCAAGGGGCAGTGCTGGGGCCCTGGGCAGAGGCAGGCCGGCCCTGAAGGCCATGCTGTGAAGGGACAGTGTCCCTGACAAGCAGTGGCTGCACTTTCGTGGACTGAACTGAATTTTCTGTTCATCCGTTCCGTCCTTCCCTTCTCGGCCAGTCCCGGGATAAGATACTGCTCTGACAAGCAGTGGCTGCACATGCCTTCGGGATGTCACTGTGTAGCAGCCTCTCAGAACCACAAACCTGGGCATATCGTGTCTCTGTCTCTAATGTGGTCACCCACCCTGCAGGCAGGGCCCGAAAGGGACGAGAACGACGAAGGTCTACAGACACAGCACACAATTCTCATGCGGAGGTCTGAACCCCTTCCAGACAGGTCTAGAACAGGAAATTGGGTCCTGCTTGAACTGGGCTGGTGCCTGATCAGTGGCTCTCATTGTAACACAGGGGCACTATAACTGCCACAGCCTCAGTGGCTGCACTGCTGGGCTGGGCGTGGAGGCTAAACTGGAAAAGCAGAGCTTGGCTGAGGCAGGAGGAGCTTCCGGTTACCCTTGGTCTGCAGTGAGCAGGTGGCATTTCTCACGGCCCGACTGGCAGCTCAGGCCCCAGCCCTGAACATCGCCGCCACCCTGCATTCCACATCTGTCTATGAGGGGCGGGGGAGCGGGGTGGCTGGCGGAGGGCCTGCGGTGCTCACACGGGGGATGCAGACGTGGGTCACTCAGAGGCCCCCACCCCGGCTGGCTATGTCCTGCTGCAGCTGCCCCGAGCCAGGCGCAGGCCTGTGCTGCCCAGATCCTTCTGAACACAGCAGTTTGCTGGCAGCTTGTCTCAGACACCTGGTATTGGCACTGCCGGCTGTGCAGTGTGGGGTGGGGCAGAGGGTGTCGACCTCAGGGGCCGTGCTCTTGAGCTGCCTTTTTGAAATGCAAGCTGAGTTCACACTTGTCTCCAGAAGCGACAGAGACGGAAGCGCAAGAAAAGGAGATGTCGGAACCACAAGGGTCTTGCGCTCAGCACTGAACAGCACCCCAGCCGTGGCCATGTTTATTCGCCCTGGAGGAAGGAGGGCCACCATCTGGTCGTCTTTCTTGTTCACTGGAGCCAACTGCTCACTCCTTAGGGATTTATGGGATGGCAGAATCAGCCTCTGTTTCTCCCTGCTAAGTGAGCTTTTCCACGCGGGACTTCATGAGTCACAGCTGACGGTGAAGGCCTGGCCCATCCCTGTCCTTGGATGGCTTGATCTCGGCTACTTTGGAGATGCAGTTTAGGAAAAGCCCACCGGAAAATACACCAAAGTCGGCATTAGATGGGGAGGCCATGGGCAGGTCTTCACCTCTCCTGTTCTCACTTCCTCCGGATTTTTAATAATGAGAGATGTTGTTCTTATGAGTAGGGAAGAGCACATCCACGCTGTTTGTCTTTGAAACACAATCAAGCACTGTTCACCCAGGAGCCCTTTCACAGACACGCGCTTCCCTCCTCCTCCGATGTGCAGCGCACGGCCTGCTCAGCCACTGGGAAACCCAGCTGGTGAAGCGCAAACCCAACTTCAGCCATGTTGCTACCAGGCGTTCTTCTCATCTGTGTAAAGAGATCAGAACACTCTGCGGGGAATGTTAAGCCCTAACGTGTTCCCTGGGCGTGCACCTCGCCTGCCTGCTGCAGTGGCGTCTCCCTGCTCACCTGAGGCCCCTGTGTCTCCCCACAGGTGCAGGAGTCTCCTCGGGGGTCTCTGCCAACTCTCCCCGCACCTCTGGGGGCAGCACCCTGCCCCCCTCGCAGCACGCCCACAAAGGTGAGGGGCACTGGCCCGGTGCGGGCAGCCGTGGCTGGGGGCTCGGCAGGAGGGGCCCGCGGGGTGCTCACGCGGCTCCCCCTCATGCCCGCAGAGCTCTCCAGCCAAGGGCACCTGGCCACCGCGCTGATCATCGCCATGTCCACCATCTTCATCATGGCCGTGGCCATCGTCCTCATCATCATGTTCTACATCATGAAGACCCGGCCCTCTGCCCCAGGTGACAGCTCCCACCCTACCCTCCCTCCGGACACTCGTCCCTGGCCTGGGGACAGCCTGGCTGCTGACGTGCACCCTCTCTCCAAGCAGCCTGCTGCAGCAGCCCCCCAGGGAAGAGTGTGGATGCCCCTGCGAGCCAGGATGTGGAGAAGAAGGAGGCCCCAGGTCTGCTCCTGGGCCGGGACCTCGAGATGTTCTGCCCTGGGGTGGGGGACAGTGGCCAGGGACACCAAGCCAAGCATGGCCCGCTGACCCTCCCAACCCACTCCCGGCCCCTGCAGATGGCGTGGTGATCTTCTCTGAGAAAGATGACTTTGAGAAGCTGACAGCAACCCCAGCGAAGACCACCAAGAGGTACGAGGCTGCTGGCCCGGTGGGATTCAAACCGGGTCCCTGGGGAAAAGTCTCTCCATCCCGATGTGCAGGGCTCCATGCATCTCCCCTGCACACTGGAAGCGGTCATCCCCAAGGTAAACAAGGTGCCCAGCTGAGGGTGGGCAGCTGTGGGCCTGAGAGAAGTGTAAGCATGTTCTATATCTGAAGGCAGGAAAGCCTTCGGGTTTTGTCCCTGCCCATGCTCTGGGGTCTGGGGCCAGGATCTGGAATGCTTGGCCTGTGGCTTCCCAGGGTCAGCAGGATTTCCAGAACTTGGTGACTGCTGAGAGGCCCTGAGGCTTAGGAGGTGACTGTGGCTTGCTTTGCTTCAGGACTTGAGGGTCCTATGCCCTGCAGCTCCAGGACTGCAGGCATTACTGGCAAATTTGATCCTTAAAAAAATTAAGGTGGTCATGGTAGTACACATCTGTAATTTCAGTACTTGGGAGGTTGAGGCTGGAGGATCACTGTGAGTTTGAGGCCAGCCTGAGCTACAAAGTGAATTCAAGGCCAGCCTGAACTGCATAGTGCCTCAAAAAGACCAAAAAGACCAAAAAAAAAAAAGAAAAAAAAAAGTCAGTCTGCAGCCAGTTGAAGTCAGCCAGCAGGAACTCCACACTCATGGGACGCTCTGGGCTGCAGGCGGCAGTCCCTGTGCCCACTGGCATCCTCAGTGGCCCTGCTGTTACACCTGGCCTCCGGCACCTGGGCTCCACTCACAGCACACTTGGTTACTGGAGAAAACCACCCAGTTTGCAGCCTCCCTGCTCACCGCCCTGCCATCGTGGCCAGGGTCAAACATGCAACCCACCACCCACTCTGCGGCCCTTTGCCCAGCATCCTTGCAGCCAGGCAGGGCGGGGTGAGCAGGTGCCATCCGACCTCAGTGTCTCCACAAAGCCTCAAAAGCCCGAGGTACTGCAGGTCACGCCGAAAAGGATGGTGGAAGGAGCAGGGAGCAATGATGTGCTCTCCCACTTCGCATGCCACCAGAGCCACGAGGTGCACAGGGACACTAAGGAACATGTCCCAGCACCTACCTGTCCACACGGGCCTGCAGGTCACCCCGGGATGGCACAGCACCCGGCTCTCTACACCCGGTGGCAGGGCACCCCTGAGATATGTCATGGCACCCGGCTGCTCACCTGTGGGATGGATGTGGGGATTACCCCAGGAAGGGTCACTGTGCTTGGCTGGCACCCCCACAGAGCCCAGCAGGGCTGCAGCTTCCCCATGTGGCCCACGTGTACTCCTCTTGTCCCCAGTGAGAATGACGCCTCATCGGAGAACGAGCAGCTGCTGAGCCGGAGCGTGGACAGTGACGAGGAGCCAGCACCTGACAAGCAGGGCTCCCCAGAGCTGTGCCTGCTGTCCCTAGTGCACCTGGCCAGGGAGAAGCCGGCCCCCAGCAGCAAGTCGGCCGGGGTGAGGCCCATGGTGTCTGCAATGTCCCCTCAGTGCCCCCGTGGGATAAGCTCCAGGACAGGTGCTCCTGTCCACACCCAGCACCACACAGGGACAGGGCCGTCTCCCTCCATATGCTGCCTCTTAGAGGAAAGCAGAAAATCAGAAATGCCAGAGAACAGAAAAACCCTTTGTAACAGCGATGTATGTTTCTGCACACATGTACGCTATGCACGTGAGCACATACAAAATACACACGCAGTCAGCCCTTTGTGTCTGCAGGTTCCAAATCGATGGGTTTAACCAACCCAACAGAAAATAGTGGACGAAGCAAGCCTGTGTGTGTTCCAGGCGCAGACTTCACTACTGCCTATGCGCTGTAGCTCACCAGCTCTCCGCACAGCACTTACACCATGTTCTGGAAGTGGCAGAGTGATGGACAGTGTGTAAGGGCTGTGCGTGGGTTCTGCATGAGCACTGGGTCCTTTTACAGGAGACTTGGGCATTGGATTCTGGGGTCCTCGCGTCCTGGAGCCAGACCCAGAAGTCCAGGAACAATTGCACATGTCTTTTGCAAACTCCTTTGCACATTTCTTTTACACTGAAATAGGCTCACTTATACACACCAGCCAGGTGTTTCACCTCAGATCAGAAGCCCTGGCCCATGGGCTTCTGGGACCAGCTGTGCAAGTGTGGCAGCTGGGGAGAGGCCTACCTAGTTCTGGGCCAGGCTGGCCCTGTTGGGGCACTGTGCGACCTCTCTATAAGGCCATATTCACAGGGACCCTGAGGAGCTTGGTTGTCACAGAGGCCATGGGGCGGGGTTCCTCAGCCAGGGCCGCTCAGCACCCATCCTTGCCCCAGAGAGGAGATATCGCCTGGCTCTGCCCTTGGCCAGCTGGGTCTTACCCTTGGTCCCCCTGCCCAGAACCTGGTGCCAGCCCACCTCCACGTCCAGTGCAGGTGAGAGGACCAGGGTGCTAGCTGGGACCCTGAGGGAATCTCCTGCCTCCTGCAAGCCATGTGTGAGGACTAGCGGCCTCCCCTGGCCAGGGCGGAGGTGGAGGCAGGTGAACTCTCAACTCTTTTACAGATCCAAAGCCGAAGGAAGAAGATCCTAGACGTGTATGCCAACGTGTGTGGCGTTGTGGAAGGTGGGTGTGCCAGGGCCATGAGGAAGACACAGCCTGATGTTCCAGGGGCCCGCGCCTGTCTGAACCGACTGCAGGTGTGAAGCCAGGGGTGTAGGGGGTCCCGGCAAGCAGAGGCGCTGCCAGAATCCCGGCGCCCCTACCCACAGAACAGAAGATGTCAGTGCCATTATGAGGGCCTGGGAGCCCGACAGAAGATCTAGGCGCTCCAACGCCTGTGCCCACTAGCCTGGTCATTTGTCCAGTAGTCAGTCCCTGAGCAACAGGATATGTCCTGCAAAACACAGGTGGGCGATGTCACCGGCCACAGATCTTATGGGGCCACAGCATTTGCGACTAGGTGCTAATAGGCACACGGGGCAGTGTGTGCTCGTCCCCAGCAGTCCCCTCACCCCTCAGAAGTGGACGGTGCTGGCCAAGGGTGCCCACCTCCTGTCACAGCTGCCTCTGATGTAGTGGATGCACCAGGTGCGGACAGGTGAACAGCCAGAACAAAGACAGCTTGAATCCTGAGCTGTGGTGGCATCTGGCCGAGTGACCCTCACTCCCAAGGGTGAACCCTCCACTGCTAAGGCCGGGCGCCCACATCCACCTGGCAGGGAGGCAGGAGGGGAGCCGGGCAACCTGGTACTCATAGCCCCAGGGACTTGGGCAGGGTTTTAGGTGCGTGCTGGACGCAGGATATCCCCAGCCTCACCCCTGGTCCTGCTGGGGCTGCCTGTGCAGTGTCTGGGGGCTGTGCTGCAGTGCCCGAGCCCTCTGCTGAGGATGGCCTGGCCTCAGGAGCCCCGGGCACAGGGCCCCTCTGATGGTCAGTCCTGCTCTCCAGGCCTCAGCCCCACGGAGCTGCCCTTCGACTGCCTGGAGAAGACCAGCCGCATGCTCAGCTCCACATACAACTCCGAGAAGGCCGTGGTGAAGACCTGGCGCCACCTGGCAGAGAGCTTCGGGTTGAAGCGGGACGAGATCGGCGGCATGACAGACGGCATGCAGCTCTTTGACCGCATCAGCACGGCGGGCTACAGCATCCCCGAGCTGCTCACGAAGCTGGTGCAGATCGAGAGGCTGGACGCTGTGGAGTCACTGTGCGCAGACATCGTGGAGTGGGCGGGGGTCGCACCCCCTGCCTCCCCACCCCCAGCTGCTGCGTCCTGAGGGTGCCAGGGATGTCCCATCCTACCCGCAGGAGCTGGGGTCTCCGGGCCTTTGCAGGTGTGGAATCCAAGCTTCTGCTGGGTCACCATGCACCTTACAGGAAGCAGCCCTGCCTCCTGTCCCACCCAAGGTGAAGGCTGAGCGGATCTCCAGGCCCAGCTTCCCGGGCACAGGGATTTTATCCACTGACCGCCATGAATTCACCCAATGGATGCCTGGGACCAGGGAGCCAGATCCTGTGGAGCAACAGGTCTCTAAAGAGTGGAAGCTTAGCAGCAGGCAGAGACAGAGGGGACCAAGGAGCAGCGTGAGGAGGGGAGGGAGCCACGGATGCGTTCCAGCCCTTAGAGGGTGTGAGGGCTGCCCGGGAGAGGAAGGTGGCGGCTGTGTGGCAAACCTGTTAGGATGCAGTGCCCCAGGCTCCCTGGACGGAGCCTCGCTGTGTGCTGCTGTCACCCACACGCAAGGCCAGTGTGCTGCGACCAGACGTGTACGGCACCCGGCTCCACTGACACGCGAGTCCCAGGCCTGAGACACTAGAGAATGGCCTCATGGTCTCAGGCAGATGCCAGTGCCCCAGCACACACGTACCGGGCCGTGCTTCTGCTTGACACAGATCTGAGAGGGGGCCGCTAGACTGCAGGGGTGTCAGAGTGGCTGAGGCCCATGGCCCAAGGGTTTCAGACTCTCCTGGGCTGGTGTCCCAGCCCCTTCTTCCCCTCCGCGGCCCTAGAGAGCTCGACCTTTGATGCGGTTAGGAGAGTGTCAGGTGAGCGGAGAAAGCAGCAGAAAAGCAGCCCAGGGGCTCCGCGCAGTGTGGACAGCGCAGGCCGGCAAGAAAATGGCAACGGACAGGACGCGGCTGGCTTCTTCCCGGTACCCGCAAGCTGGGGACAGAGCTGCTGCCCGGCACAGCTCCCGCAGACCCACACCACTGCGCTGACGCCGGGTGAAACCAGTCCTGACCCAGATGATTTCATAACTCTGAGCACCACGAGGGAGGACACGCGTGGGGCTCCGCGACGCGAGAAGCAGCCTCCCACCACGGGGCGCAGGGGACGCCACGGGGATGGCGGTCGGGGCTGGACAGTTACTGTCATCACCGGCAGTCCTGCTATGGCTGTGTCCCAAAACCCATGCAGCAACCCTGCGCTCTGCCGGCTAAGGGTCCCATGGCGACGGCTAGTTGTCCTTCTCATTCCTCTCGGGAGCCCTGCCGTGCCCCTGGTGTTGGTGCTGGCAAACTGTCACCCCCACCTGTGATTAGACATACCGGTCACAGGTGAGCAGTGTGCAGGGGCAGGGCGGGGCCGCCACCCCATCAGGCGCCATCCAAGGGAGCCAGCAGTCCAGAGCCCCGCCTCCACGTCAGTTACTTACGTGAAACACCCAAGGAAGGCTTGTGCCTCTGGGATTCTGAACTACGAGTCTGACCTCCAAGGCCTCCACCAGGCTACATGGTGTGAGACAGTCGCTACTTTACAGTACCAAAACACGTTCAGGAAGCACTCCCGGCAAGGCCAGGGGCCTCGGCGAGTGAAGTCTTAATTGTGAATATATCTACCTGATTCTGTGTAATTTATTACTATTTTATAATCTCAGTAAACACATGAATGAAACAGACATTGCCGTGTGAGCTGTGTGTGTCCACCCGTGTGCGCGAGTGTGTGCTGGGTGCTGGGTGGAGACGAAGCCAGGCTGCCTGCCCGGTATGATCAGGCTGCAGGCTCAGCCACCGTGAAGGAAGCACCCGACACACGGCTCAGGCCACTCCCTCCGCCAAAGCAAGCATTGCAGGGTCACGTGAAACCCCCCAGGGCTATGCTTCCAGCCTGCCCATTAGTTCATGAAGCAAAGTACCACAGAGCTGCTGCTGCATAAAGAAACCGCCACCCAAAAGGCCAGGGCCCTTGGCGAGTCGTCTTAACTGTGAATGTATCTACTTGAGTCTGTGTAATTTATTATTATAATCTCAGTAAACACACGAATGCAACAGACACTGCCATGTGGCACGCAGAATCCAGCGGCACGCAGCGGTCATTTCCCACCCTAGCTTGGGGGCCAGCAGGGGTCAGTAGGCCCGCAGGCCTTGGCCTCTACCTGTAGGGAGACCTTATGGATAGCTCTACTCAGTCATCCCACGTCCTTCCAGTCAGTGAGCCAGAGATTGTTCTCACTGGGACAGGGCTGAGGGCAGACAACCGGAGCCCAGGGTCAGGGAGAGGTTCCCCACATACACGTGGTCAAGCAGCGACAGCAGGGACATGGGAACGGCTGTCGGTCAGCTGGTGTCATTACAACTGTGCCAGAGGTGTCAGCCGTGGTGGCTCACGGTCTGAGGTCACATTAAGGCCTATCGGCCTCCATGCTTGGCCCATGGCTGAGACCGTGGCCAGGCTGCAAGCCAGGGCGGAGCACGGGGCGCAGCTCGCGTCTGGGGAGTAAAAGCGGTGGGGAGCAGTGGGGACCCAGTCCTCCGAGCACAGGACTGGCCAGACAGAACCTGTGACCACCATTAGGGTCACCCAGGGCCTCTCACTTGTCACGTTTCAGCCACCAGTGCACAGGGAGCAGGTCCCCTCCCAAGAGTCCTCTGTGCACAGGCTAGGACACGTGTGACACCCGTCCAGCATCAGTGTCACACACAGCAGGCCCCTGCCTCCCTGCACAGGCAGGGCTGACACGTGGTGGTGCATTTCCACCAGGATGGTGCCTCACAGAGCAAGGCCTTGTGCGCACCCTCTCCTCCCGCCCCTGGCTAACCCTGGCCTTGTCGCTGTCTCTGGTCTGGCCGCCTACGGCACAGGTGGGGTTGGGTGCCCAGCACTAGCCCTGGGCGCCCTTTCTCTCGGTGCTGTGCACTTCGGTCTCCCCACGTCCCTCACGCCTGTGAACTCAGTCCCCACCACGAACACCTCACTGGACCGCGGTGTGCGGTTCACCTGCCCATTCACTGCTGCTGAGGTGCTGGCCACAGGACGTGCTATGACCATCATTTTCTCCATTAACTACAACCCCTTTTTTTCTTTTGGAGTTGCGTTTTTGGTTTTTTGGGGGGACTTCTTTTGTGGTGCTAGGGATCAAACCTAGGGCCTTGTGCATGTAGGGCGACAGCTTTACCACGGAGCCACATCCCCAGCCCCCATGTTTATTTCTGACTATTTTTTGTAAGCTGTTTCCTTGCTTTTCTTAGGTTATCACAATCTTTTTTTTTACTCTGATCAGATTCCTTTCCCAAAATCATCACTGACTCCTCAAACTGCAGTGTGGGTGTTGAGTGGTCTTGCTACGCTGCTCAGGCTTGTCTCAAGGTGTGGGGTGCCACAGCCTCCCGAGCAGCTGGGACCACAGTGCAGCTCGGAGCGGCCTGATCATATGGGCCTGACCCCACTCACCGGGTCTCGCGCTGGAGGCCGCAAAACACAAAAAATGGGCACCCGGGGCCAAATTTACAAGAGTCACAACTCAGGAACTGATTCTTACAAATGTCTTCTTTCCTGTCAGCCCAGATCTAGAAGGGAAAGGGCGAGGAGGGAGGAAGGCAGGAAAAACCTTTACTTCATTCTCCTTTTCTCAAGCAGGGTTAGACAGAGATCAGACGTGGCCTGGTGAGATCAGCCGCAGGGGCGCGAGAGCGTGTAAGAATGGGAAGACCCCAGAGCGGAGGTCAGGCTCGGAGGCACACAGAGCACCCCGGTTACTTCCGGGGTCTAGGAGCAGACACTGACTGGCGATGAAAGGACAGCTGGATCCAAAGTACGTGTGTGACAAAGCAGCTCAAGCGACCTGCTCAGACGGCCAGTTTTACCAGCACCTGGCAGAGCAGACTCCAACGTTTCCTTGTCCTTGGTACACAATCTCCAGACAAAGTTTTGCATGAAGCAGCTTCACAGCAGTTTTAAAAATGACAGTCCCCTCACCCCTCACAGCACCCTTTCCAGAGTCAGATGCGCTGTTGCTTCAGGCGTGTTTACACTTTACACAGGGCTGGCAGGCTCACTGGAGTCCGTAGAAAAAACACAATCTCCAAGCAAGCACGGAACACAGTAACAGCATCCCTGGTCTGAAGAGTTCTAATTTACTTGGAAATGGCTTAGACATTTTCTGAATTATCTACTATTCATTAACTTACCAGTACTAAGGAGTGAACTCAGGGCCTTTGCACTGAGCTACAACTCTAGCCCCATTTTAAAATATTTTTATTTTGAGACAGAGTCTCACCAAGTTGCCAGGTTGCACAGGCTGGGCTCAAATTTATGATCCTCCTGCCTCAGTCTCCCAGGTGTGTGCCACCACGCCAGGCACTTATCAAAAAGATATGTGAAACTAGTTTAAGTAGACATATTTCATAAAATACAATACTGAAAAGTCACTTAAAATTTTAAGCTACTTACACTCACCAAATTTATTTTTAACAATTATGTTTGAAATGGTCTTTAAACAAAACTAATCATTTAAAGAATTCAGGAAATGCCATTCCAAAATGTGCCTCTTTGACATAAATATTCTTTTCAGCTCAAAGAAGTCAAGCAGCAGCAAGTGAGGAAAGTTCTATTTTCTCCCCTTTCATCTAAAGAAAGAACACACATTTTTCTCTGCTGGTGACAGCTCTGATGAGACACCAGGCACCCGAAATGAGACTCGCTTCATCAGTCTTACTTTCTTGCCTCTGAAAGCCTAAAGCTGCTTCCCTTGATAGATGTGGCTTTTTTTCTGAAGAGTTCTAAAATACCTAACGTCAGAAAGGTGTGTTCTGAGACTGCATCAGTGCAGCACGCAGGGCTGTTTCTTGGTTAGATTACCGACTCCAGGTACCCACTGATGAGACGGCGCTGTGCGTGTCTCTGCCTGGATTCTGCATCGGAAACTTAAAAAAAGCAGGCCTGCTTTACCTGAGGGCTTCACTTTTATAATTATTTCTCTGGGTTTTTTCTTTTGGAGTGGGCAGGTATCCAAAAGAAAAGAAAAACAGATTCAAAGTGAGCCGGGAGGAGAAGGGCGCTCGAGGCCCCTGCGTGCCGTCCCGTACACGCAGGGCATCCCGCCCCACCTGCCAGCTCCCAGCCAGTCTCCTCAGCCCAGGCCCAGTGAAAATGAGACGGGAAAGCCTGAGGGATTCCTCTGAACTCTCCTTTGTGCCTAGCGTCCACTGCTTTACAGGTGCGTACGAGTGGACCATAACGCTTGAACATACAGCCACGCTGGAGCCCACAAAGCAAGGAGTCTGGACACGCCTTGGACTTTGAAAATTCCACTCCACGTCTTCTTTTAGAGTAAAAATTTAGTGGAGAAAAGGAATGGGGAATAGAATAGCTCCTGAGACAGGAGGGGGCCTGAGTGAATTGCCCCACTCCACTTTCCAGTCATTCCTTCAAAGCAAAAGAGAATTCCATAAACCCATCGAAGAACACGAGTCTGGGCACAGGGCTCTGTTCTGGCAGGGTGCTGCACCGCGTCCCTCCGTTCCGTGGTGCACGCTCTTTGCCCTGGGTGTGCGGCCCTGAGAGAGGTACCCTTGTGCTCAGGGGGAGCTGAGCTTGCCCGGAACCCGGACAGGAGACTTCGTGTTTGGAGACTCAAGCCCCTGACATGGTGGTGACTGCCCTAACGGCTTTAGGCTGCCCAGCCCGGGCCCACCAATGTGTGTTTATTTTTGATCTCCAAAAGGTGTCAGAAACCAGCAGGGATAAAAAAAGTTAGAGAGTCAAATAATTCACTGCTGTGTGTAAGCAACCAAAAACAAAACCAGGAGTATCCAACCAAAAAGAACTGCTGTCAGCCAGAAAGGGCTTTCCAGACACGACGGAGGCTTTCACAGTCCCAGGATGGATGGAGATCCTTTAGTAAGGCAACCTCACCCAGAGCCCAAATGGCTCAAAACTCAACCTAAAGGGAGGACAGGGAACCACGCGAGAGCCACTGAAGCAAAGGTGACTGAGGGTGGCAGCGGCAGAGGAGCTCAGATGGGTGCTGCACTCCAGTCTGGGGGCTGCCAGCCCTCTTGGAGTAAGCCTGCCACAGACCCCACTTCTGGCACCAGAGCAGGTCGACCAGAAGTCTTCACAGAGCAGCTCTCAGAAAAGACAGACAGAGTCTATTCAAGAACAAACAAGATTATAATCTAGGATAGCGTGCCATGATGGATGACAGACATACCTAGGGAGGCTGAGTCAAGAAGACTTTCATTTTTTGAGACAGGGTCTCACTATGTAGTTTAGGCTGGATGTACCCCAGGATAGCTTCAAAGTCACAGTGATCCTCCTGCCTCAGCCTCCCGAGTGCTGGGACGACAGGTGTGCATCCCCATACCAGGCTAAGAGGAAACTTACATGGAGAAAGGTTCTACGAGTTGAAACAACTATCTTAGGAATCCAGGTGCAGAGATGTTTCTGGGGCTGATGTCTTCACAGAAGTAATGGCTGCAGGGCTGCAAGGCTGCAGCTGTAGAGTGCTCGTCATGGGAACCAACTACAGCACGACACGTGGGTGTTTCAGGGATCTCTGTTCTGTTCCAGCGAGGGGCTGGTCTCTGGCACTCGCCGCTTTAGAGCAAGCAGGCTGGGTCTTCTCCCTCAGCTCTCCTGTCCCTAGCTGGACCGCAGCCGCAGCTTGTCGATACCCACACAGTAACCCCTGCGGTTCTGACTGGGTTACAGCGAATCCACCCGGTCCTCTGCAGTGAACTGACATCTTGTTAATACAGAGGAGCTTTCTGCTTACCTAAGTACTCTCTGAGTGCATCAGTTTCCCTTTATGGAATTTTTACACAGTGGCTGGATTTATACCGAAATATTTCACTTTGGGGAGTTACTGTGTTTCTAATTTCAAGTCCCAGGTGCTCACTGTTGGCTTTTGTTTCACCTCACACCCTGAACTCTGCTCTGACTGCGTACTGGTTCCAAGGAGGGCTTTTTCTGCTGTTGTTGATTCTTTCAGAATCTTTTTAAAAGACAACAGCTGCCTGTGGACAAAGCCGTTCTATTCTTTCCCAGTCAGCTTCGCGTCAGCCAGACTCTCAGCACGGTGTTGCTCCCTGCCTGGCTCCTGTCTTTGTGGAAAGCTTCTAGTTACTCACCACCGAGGGTCATCCATCCAGGGTTTTCTGTAGCTCTTCAGAGCTGAAGTTCTCCTCTACTCCTAGGTTACAGTTTTAGCATGAATAGCTGTTGGGTTTTTGAAAAAATGTTTTTCCAAATCCGTTGCTACGATCACAAGATCTTTATTCTTAGGCCTGTCACATGAATGCTCACATTAATTGATTTTTCAGTGCTGACCCAGCCCAGCTTCCTGGGTGAACCCACAGGTCACGGTGTGTGTTGTGACATGAAGACCAGTGCTTGGGCATGTGCTGTAGCCAGGGTGCCAGCTCCGGGCAGGGCACGTGCTTGGCAGGCGTGAGTCTCTGGCTTGGATCCTCAGCACCACGAAAGAAGAAAGAGCTTAGAAAATACATACTTTGCCTCCCAAATGGAGGATTCTACTATATTATGAAAACATGGTTTATCTGTTCCCCCATAAGCACCAATTTTATTCCAAATAATGACATAATTTTAAGAAAGAATTTTCCTAAGATACTTTTATAAAAAGTAATGCCAGTGTCATAAATTCTGGAAATGCCATCTTGTACATTCATATTACCTTAAAAAATATTTCAAAAAGTCCACAGCACCTACAGATTTCATTTACCAAGCTGAAAAAATTTTCCTGGTTATCTGTCATGATAAATGATGTTACTGGTAACTTGGTAAAATTTCAGCTACTTTGTCGAGTTTTCTTTTTTACAACTAAGCAACAGATATATACTGTAGAAATATAAACAAGCCAGTCTAATGGCCTGCACTGGAGGCCAGGCAGCTGCCTTTCGTCAGTCCCAAATTGAACAGCGTGGAGTTCAGGTTGATGCAGAGGAAGGCGTGCTCCGGATGCGTGGTCCGCTGTAACTCTTGAAGCATCAGGTGAATGGTAAAAAGTTCAAAGAGCTTCTTGTTACTCCTGTAGGGGAGTGAGTACGTTATGTCATTACACACCCTTCGGAGATTCGTCTACTGACCTTGAGAGGTCACTCACGAGTTAAGGGGAGAAATTAGCATGTCTTTCTAAAAACAGTGGAGAGAATGGCTGGCTGAAGAGTTCAGTGTGGACACACACCAAACAGCTTCCAGGAGAGCTGGGCGGAAAAGCACTGAAGTGCAGTTGGCATTCTGCAGTCCTGAAGACTGCACCTGCTCACTGCTGGGGTAAGGAATTTCCTTCTCCACAGCTAGAGAGTCAGCGCCTGGGTGTTCAGAGTACGCTGACTCTGCCACGGCCTGGTGCCAGGGCACAGCAGACTCAGCTCCAGTACATGCGGCCCTGCGCTGTCTTCTCAGCTCCTTGTCTCCTGAGGGAGACCCCATGTGTCCTGCTTACCCGCAGGGCCCGGGGTAAACTACCCGCCAGGCACTGCTGCTCCCAGCCCTCCAGGCCCAGCTCTGCTCTGGTTCTTCCTCTAAGTCTAAAATGAACCAGAGCTACAAAAAACATTGTGGACAGAACGGTAAACGTGCACTTTGGGGCTACTCTTTCGAAGTCTCTTGAAGGAAGGAAGGGGTAAAGAACAACTGCATCTGGGTGATGTTACCACAGCCCCTGGCCCGGCCAGCCCGCAGGAGGGTTCCCTCATCTCGTCCGCAGTCAAGGCCCAGTGTGCAGCCAAGGCAGGCAGTGAGCAGTATGCCAACTTGATTCTAGATGGGGACGAGCCGTGGTGAGCTGAGCGGAAGACAGCTGGACGGCCGTTAACTGACCCCCACAGCTTGCCTGCAAGTCTCCCAAGGGTGCACTGTCCTCACTACCTAGGGATAGCGCAGCCAGGTGGAGCTCTCAGGTCAGGGGCCAGGACCAAGGGGAGCGGTGAACCAGCGGCAAAATTATGCTGCGATGGGTAGGTGTCTGGGGTAGGCTCAAAGGAAACATGAGACTGCACCCAGTTCAAGAAGAACAGCTTGAAATCTACACCCTTCTGTTACGGTTTAAAAACTGGTCCTACCAATGTATGAGTCAGAGCAGGAGGAGGAGGAGAGAGAAAGCCCCTGACTCTTAGAAGAAAACCCTAAGCAGCAGAAGGAAGCCTCTGAAGGCCCTAAACAAACCCAGGTGCTAAAACCATTCGAAATTGCTTTGCCTGCTGCGTTCTCATCCCTCAACTTCCTTCAGCACATTAATGAGAAATTATAAAATGCAGTCATCACACTTCTGACTTTCACATGTGGCACTTGAGAGCACCAGTGTGCAGTGACTCGTCCTGCTACTGGTACGTGGCGGCCAAACCCTAGTCTTAGGACTCTGGAGTGGAGCTCCGTGCTGAGCACTTACTTGCCTAACATGTAATAAATAGTCTCTGGGTTCATCCCCAGCACCACAAAAAACAAGCAACCTGCTCTTAGTTTCATATACTATTACATACCATCTATTGTTAAATACTGGTCTCAGGTAAGGTTTAATACTCATGAATCTTAATTTTTTGTATCTGAAGACTAGAAATTTGATTTCACAATTGAAGTTGATCTGGTTTGGAATTCATTAAGACCTAAATGATCACATTAACATATATATCAGTAACAAATATATCAATAAAAATGTAAGAAATAAATTCTTACTTGATTTTCGAAAGTTTCTGGAGAATAATACTGAGCTTTTCTAGGATCTGAAGATCAAGCTTAGGGGTTCGAAGCAGCACAGAACAAGTACGAAAAAATAAAGAGTTGCTGCAGGCTTCCAGGAAAGGTTGCAGAGCTTCTGCAAAATAAATCACCAAGCTTTACGTCAGGAGTAGTGGCGAGGGAGTTCAAACAAAACCAGAACTGCACAGGTGGTTTACAAATATAACCTGGAGTTTCATTCTTTCACACTTAAAAACTTTGGGGGGAAATTATCCCTTGAAATATTAAAACACCCACTGGCTCTCACTGACCATCACGAAGGAAAGGAGAGATTATCTTCCCAATGTCAAGCTTCCACTAGACAAAACTCAGTGGAATCCATTTGATTTGTAGAGATGGAAGGGGTTCTGGGTGGGGGAGACGAGGGGAAGAGAAAGGGATGAAAAAGAATCGAGGTGCAGTACATGTATGTACCCCTTCCCACGACAGATGTAGCCATCACATACTGCATACATATACTAACAGAATTCTTTAAACCCCAAGTTGAAAACAACAAAGGGTGAAAGTCATTTCTTTCCTTTTTTTGAGACAGGGTCTCGCTGTGCAGCCCAGGCTGGCCTCGAACTCACAGCGATTCTCCTACCTCTACCTCCCAAGTGCTGGCATTACAGTATGTGCCACCAAGCCCAGTATGAAAGTAATTTAAGAAGCTCATAACTAAGCTCAGTTTAGATAACTGGTAACAAGAAATTTTTTACAGTGGCAAAACAAAAGTCCACAAATTTAGGGATTTTTTTCTCAAAACTAAAAATTTAAAATTTATAACAGTTTTCAAAACTAATAATTAAGGCCAGGGTGTGGTGACGCAGGCCTGCAATTCTAGCACCCAGGAGGCTGAGGCAGAAGGATCACTTCAAGTTTGAGGCCAGCCTGAGCTACAAAGTGAGTTCAAGACCAGCCTGAACAGCATAGCAAAACCTTGTTTCAAAAAGACAAAAAAACCCTAATAATTAAAAGGCATAAAAATTTTTTAAGATCTAATTTCTTGAAAAAATTAAAAGGCAAATTCCTAGAAAACAGAACAAGCAAAAGATATATACCAAACTCAGAAGTGGAGGGGTGTTCCTTTTCCTGAATCTGCCATCAGACTGATACAATCACTCTTATAAGGTCTTATAAGTCAATTTTAAAAGCTGCACCTGTATTTTTAGTAATAAAAAAGCATGCCCAAAAAACTTTTACAGCAGGATACAATCAAAATAATCTCAGTAAGAATAAAATAATCGTAACTTGTCGATTTTTTTACTAAAGCTCTTCATAGCACATATATCCTTTGATTTAGCTTTTCTGCCCCTAAGAATATGTCTGATAGATGAATGGACACAGAATATGAACCACAGTTTAAAAGCACTGTTAGAGCTGTTGTGTGTTTATTACAAAATAACATATATAATGCTTTTAAAGGTATGAGTCACTAGTACTGGCTGTTAGAGAGAAACCTGCAAATGAAACACCTCAGAAAAATGTTAACCCATGACCTCATGAATGCTTTAACTCTTGTGCAAAGCATCTGGAGAAGTCGAGGCTCCTACCAGGAACACGGGCCTTGTCCCAACACAGACAGAGTCATGCTGTCATCCAAGACAGAAAGACACAGGGCGCTGAGCTTGCTACCTCGTCACCCACACATGCAGCCTGCGCGGGGCACTGACTGGAGCTCAGTTTGGGCTTGGTGATGCCCTCCTCAGCCAGCCAGCTCCCTACACCCCTCCCCAGGGCAGCATCACCAACCCTGGACCAAGACCACCAAATGCATGGGTCAGAACCAACCCATCCTCCTCAAGGTTGTTTCTCAGGACTTGGCCACCGCGACTGAGGGCTGACCACACAGCGGCGAAATCCAAACCCATGCTGAGCATTGAGCCTGCCGGCAGCAGCGCCCCCTCACAGAGCTGTGAATGCACACGCAAACACAGGGCGTCCATACAGCCTGGGCCCACTGGGAGCTCTTGAGGACATGTGCCCAGAGCCACCTGCTCCAGGCCCCACAGGTCTGGCCACGCCTGGCAGCTCAGATGTAAAAGGTTCACAGAATGCTTATTAAGGCACAACCAAAAAATGGGGAAATAGTTTTTAACCTCATTTCTGAACAGAAGCTAGAGTGAAAATATTTTATTTTTCCTGTGAAATGCATTTCACTAAATAACATATAATAAACATTGTGTTTTTACCTGTCTATCCATCCATCCATCTTTTCATCTGAATACAACCATAGGAAGATGTCTGAAACTGTGTTCACCTAGTGCTAACGATGATCCTTTCTAAATAAGAAGTCTGTGGGCTTTTTAAAAAACATCACTTTTATGCTTTCCTCTTTCAATTTTTTATCCAAAAGTTCTTCTATTTGATTATTTTTTATTTTTAGTTGAACAATAATTGTGTGTTGCACCTGTCAATTTTCTCATGACTGGGACAAGATACCCGACACTCTGCACTCTAAGGAAGGGAGGTTTGCTCTCCGCTCAGTTTCTGGTCTGTGCCAGGCAGAAGCGCGTGGCGGAAGGGCTGGGCCAGGCTACGCCCAGTGGGGAAGCTGCTCACCCACGCAGCCAGACAGCAGAGCTGAGGAGAGCCAGAGAGGGCGCCAGGGACCGGAAGTGCCATGCTGGGACACAACCCTATCTGCCTGCA
This sequence comes from Chinchilla lanigera, assembly GCF_000276665.1. Lineage (NCBI taxonomy): Eukaryota > Metazoa > Chordata > Mammalia > Rodentia > Chinchillidae > Chinchilla > Chinchilla lanigera. The sequence goes on along the minus strand of NW_004955470.1, from coordinate 12,299,970 downwards.
AACGCTGCCGCCCAGGCCCTGTCCCGAAGCTGTCTTCTATCCTTCTAGCAGCTTCATGGTTTCAGGGATTGTGTTCAACTCTTTGTTCCAGAGCTGATTCCTGTGGTGAGGGGAGACAGGAGCCAGTGTCATTTTTCTGCATCTGTAGATTCAGGTCCCTCACCACCACTTATTGAAGAAACCGTCCTTTTCCACTGTGTTGTCTTGGCACTGTTGTCAAAAAATCGATTATCAAGGTGCTGGGTTCAAGTTCCAGCCCCTAAAAAATAAACAAATCCATCCATGTGTGCAGACCATCCTGTCTCTGTCAGCACCATGCCGTTCTAACCACCACAGCTTTGTGTGATGCTTCCAAATCCAGGAGTCTGGGGCCTACAGCTTTGCTCTTGCCCAGAACAGCTTTGGCTGCCCGGAGTCGTCTGTGGCTCCACAAGAACTTCAGGAATGTTTTCTCACCTCTGTGAGGGATGACGAGGGATCCTGACAGGGCCTCCACTGGGTCTGCGTACCACTTTGGGCAGTCTGGACACCTCAGGGATACTGACTTTCTCACCCAGGAACGTGAGGTAGCTTCACTTATCTGTCCCATTTATTTAGTCTCTCCCATTAGTGACCTGTAGCTTTCAGTGCACAAGTCTTTTGCCTCCTTGGTTGTATTTACTAAAATTTATCTGATGCTATTATGTAAACGGGATTGCTTTCTTAGTTTTTTTTTTCTTTGGTTTTTTTTGAGACAGGATCTCACTATGCAGTTCAGGTTGGCCTTGAGCTCACTTTGTAGCCCAGGCTGGTCTTCAACTGCCAACCACCTTCCTGCCCTCAGCCTCCCGAGTGCTGGGATTACAGGCGTGCGCCACGACAACCAGCTTAATTTCGTTTTTGTAAAGCTCCGTTTTTGAATAGTTCATTAGTATATAGAAATGCTACTGACTTTTTTTAAGTGGATTTGGTATCCTGTGACTTCACTGAATCCCCTTACCCGCTCTAACTGGGATACTGCCCTGCAGCTCTCAGTTTTTAAGTTAAATGTGTAAAACACAGACTATGCCACTTAAAGTGCACAGCAGTGCTAAGTGTTTCACTCTCTCACGTGGCCTCACCCTGCCCCTCCGCAGAACCTCCTCACCCTTTGAGAACGAAGCCACCTCAGCAACACAGCTCCTCCTTCCTGCCTGCACGCCTCCTTTCCCCAGAAGTGGACACACACCGGCCCTTTACGCCTGCGCTTTCACCCAGCACAGTACCTTCAAGGCTTGGGTCACAGTTTCACTCCTTTCTAAAGCTGCTAATAACTACTGTGTGTATGGTGTGTGTTTCTCACACCATGTTCTCTCTTGTTGCTGTCAAGATTCGGTCTCTGACGCCTGGCCAATTGAGGATCACGTTCCTTAGAAGTCATGTTAGTGTGCAATTACTGTGTGGTGACAGAGGCCATCTCACTGATGTCCATGTCTATTGGCCTTAGGGTTGAAGAGAGATGGCTGGAGACAGGGGTGGCCCGTGGACATGAGAACAGGGTCTGGGGGTGGAGCGGGCAGGAGGAACGGGAGGAAAGTGGCCAAGAGTCAGCATGTATATTACCAAATTCCCCAGGGTGAATATAATGTATTAATAAAAAATAAAATGTGTATATCAATATTTTAAAAGAGTATTTTCTGTGAGATGACAAGTTTTTTAGGGAATAAAAATAAAATCCAAAAAAAATAAAATAACATAAAATCCACTCCAAGTTTTAGATAGAGTGTGTTTTTGCTCCAGTTTGGAGCACACTGGAAAGTCCACATACAGTGCCTTAAATAGGAAAAGATTTTCTCTCCACTGGAGAATGGTCACTTCCTAGAAACGGCCCAGGTACAAGACAACGGCATCACACACTCAGGTTTTCTGTTTTTGCCACAACAGCCTTAGCTTCATCTTCACGTATAACTGCCTCGTGGTCAAAAGGCTCTGGACAACAGCAAACGAGGGGCAGTCCAGGAGCCCATGCCAGTCACGTCTGCTCCCTAAGAGATGAGGGTGTGACGGTGCCCAGGATGGCTCCCAACTCCTGGGCTCAAAAGATTCTCCTGTCTCAGTCTCCTGAGTACCTGGGACCACAGACACGTTACCACATCAGTTTCCCCTTTTATAAGAAAGACAAAAGCTTTCTTAAAAACCCTCATCAGACTTCCGACCTGCGCCCTACGACGTCAGACACATGGAGCACGTGGCTGCTCCTATAGTGAGGAGGGCCGCGGAGATCTTCAGGGCGTAGCCTCCAGAGAACAGGGTTCGGGGGGAGCCCAGCCCTGGCTCTGCTGCAGCCTCTGCTTCAGTGACTCCCTGAGATCATCTCAATACTTTTTGAGGCCTGGTATCTGATGTAAATTCACATTTCTTCAGCTTGGCGGAGGGCATGTCAATCTTCAGTTTGACAAAGATTACCTAAATACATTCTCAGTCTTGGCTACAGTTTCTTTCAGTAGGAAGCGAAAGAGAGCTGGGAACTTCCCATTCCCGCACGAATGCTGGGGGTGCCAGACCCAGGAATTAACAGGAAGTCAATTACTGAACTGGCTTGAGAGAAGTATTATCTGAGCGTTGCCAACATTTCCTGAGCACATCCTGTCAGCAAGTCAGCACTCCCGCTGGTAAGGACCCTGTCCGCACTTAGCCATCAGCTGTTGCTAACAGGAACACGCGATGCTGCTGAAATGCGCAGAACTCAAGTCTGTATTTCTCAAATACCAGCTATCTTAATCTTTTCAGAATTCGAAGGCAAGAAGTAATCAGAATAAAATTATACTTAAAAAAACTTCCTCAATTCTGATATTAACATGCTGTCACATGGACCAATGTCTTATTTTCAGACAGCCAGGCTTTTATTTCTAGTTCTGATGACTCAAAAGCTACAAATAGCAACATCCAAAGTCAGCCAAAGGCTTCAGTTTCCCATCCCTCAAACTGAGTAAGTCAGTGAACATTAATAAAACAAAAAGCGACAGCACGAAGGGTCACGCAGGGGGCTGCTCAACCCCGACTGCAAACGCACATTCCCGTGGCTGTCAACTTTCCCACCTCCTCTCTGGAGAAGATGACAGGGCTGGGGCCCAGGCACAGCTCTGCACAGACCACGGTCCTCACCGCACTCCCCGGCTCGGCTCCCAGCCTGCCGCTTTCCCAGGTCCACTCCTGTTCTCCCCCACACCTCCATTCCTAGGAACCCCAATCCTTCCCCTCCCTTCTTCTCTAAGCTGAGACACTCCCAGCTCTGGGGCCTCCCTCGTGTTTGTTCTCCCCTGCTGTCTGGCCCCAGCCATGGGTCGATGGCTCCCCACCTATCAGAGAAAAAAGCAAGCCGCTGAAACAGCGAGGCCTTTCTCAACTCTGGGACTCAGCGCAGTCTTTCTATCAGCGGTGCTGTATACTCGCATGTCCATAAGAACAGAAGCTAGTCACGCTTCCTTTCCATCCACACAATCCCCTATGTATAACACAAAGAACGAGTGACAAGAACAGGGACTTCGAACACAGTAATACCATCTCCGTCTGTCCACCCTTGGGGACAGGTTTGCTGTGTGACACAATGATGGCATCACCCCTATCTGCGGAGTCCCCAGGATACCACAGCAGGGTTGCATGCACCCGTCAGGAGGGACAGAACTCGCACCCTAAGTGAGAAGAAAACCTGAAAGGCCCCTAACCCACCTCCTCACCGCTGGACGTGCGTGACCTTAGGTGCCAAGAGCTGTGCTGACGAGCCAACACTACGGATCTCAAGATGGGGAGACTGTCCTGCCCTATCTGCCTGTGCCCAAACACAGGCACAAGTGTCCTTATTCACAAAGGAAGCAGAAGGAAGGATGTCGGCAGGAGTCCCGGGCTCTCCTGACTCCACAGCATCGACTCAACAGCTATCCACTCAATCTGCTTTGCAGAAACCTGAAACCTTGGGAAGCTCCTGCACACCAGCCAGGTGCAAACTCGGATGCCTGCCTGGGAAATCCAGCACAGCATCCAGTGTCTACCCAGGGAGGGAGGCACATGTGTGTCCAGTGTCCCAGCTTTCTCCGACACCAGCCCCAGAATCAGATCCAAGCTGGTGGGACCCAGGGAACTCCAGCTGCCCGCTGTGACTTGGGCAGTGGGTCCCCAGGGCCACCCACCTCACCGTGGGGAGGGCAGAGGTGACTCATGCTGTGGAACTGGCCACATCTGCCCTGGGCTCAGAGAGGTGAGCGGACTGGCACAGTATAGCCTCCAGGGCCACCACAAGAAGCAAAGGGGGAGGAGAGGGTGGCAGGAGAGTCAAGGGTGACAGGTGGTCGCGCTTGTCACCCAAGGGCGTGCACCTGAAGAATCCCTGGTGGTGGATGGAGCAGGAGTGTCCCAGGAGAGGCCATCGATGGGGTGGCCACTCTGTCTGACACACAGGCAGTCAAGAAGGATGAAAAGAAGCAGACATTTCCCAAAGAAGGAAAACACCAGCCTCCAGAAGTGACACTCAGGGAATGGAAATGTATGACCTACCCGACAGAACTCAAAATAAAATAATAAATAAAATAAAACAAAATAAAGAACTCAAAATAACCACCTCCAGATAAGTTCCTCACGAGCAGGCTCACCTCTGCACAAAGTCACTTGCAGAAGCCCTGAATTAGCAAAGAGCGGGAGTAACCGAATGACTATCAAGGCCAGTCCAGTTAAATGAGTGGACTTTAACTGAAGAAATTATGTACTGGTATGAGAAGATCTTCAAGTTGTAGTGCCAACAATAACATATACCGTGCTACAATTCTTAACAAAAAGGAAAAATGGGAGCAAAAGACAGATGCCTATCAGGAAGAGAAAGGAAGATTTTTCCCTTTCGCACCTTTAAAATTATGAGCTATGTGAGTGGGTTACTTTTTAAGAGAATGCACAATTTTATTTTAAAAAATACTTAAACAGCCAGGCATGATGGTGCACAGCCATAATCCCAGCACCTGGGAGGCTGAGGCAGGAGGATCGCTGTTGAGTTTGAGGCCAGCCTGGGCTACAGAGTGAGTTTGAGGCTAGCCTAAACTCCTTAGTGAAATCCTGCCTCAAAAATACAAAATAAATAAACAAATATCACAAAAACTTCACCCGAGTCAATCATTAAAAATTATAATAAATGATGGGATGTAAATACAGTCATATTAAGCAACAATTACAAATAAAAGCTATGCAGCAATATTAAAGTTCTTTCACAATGTCACATCCAACAAACAAGAGTACAAAGGAAAAGATTAAGGCGTTCACTATACAAAGCCCCATCTGCTCTCACCGCTCTCAATCTTTGTGCTTTGGCCCAAGCAGCTTCCCAGCAGCTCCCTGAGAACACCATGCTCCCACCTGCCTCAGCTCCAGGGTCCACGCCATGACACTCTCAAAGCAACACGGCACAGTCCTCAAAACTCAGCTGTCCCGCTGTCACCCAGGGAGATTCCTCCTTGTGGAGCTCCACGCTAAGCAAGTACGACACATGTGCCCGGCACACAGGACTGAGCCTCGGACGCCGCCCTGGTCTCAGCTCACCAACGGCAGGAGCCTCACAGGAGGAATGGCAAGAGGGGAAGACCCGAGGACACCCGAGAGGATTGACTGCCAATGACCAGAGACCTCACTGAGAACAGCGTGCTCAGGAGGCTCTGGGCCTGCAGAACGAGTCCAGTCTCAGGACTTTTTGTTCTCTGTAACTTCATCACCTTTCCTTAGCCATACTCACAGGTAGAATCTAAACAGAACAGAACTCAAGCACGTTTCCCTGTCACCTTAGGTTTTTGTTTTCTCTTTTTCTTTTTCTTTTTTTTTGTATTTTGATATTTTAAATACATAAACATTTAAAACACTGCCTGGTTGCAAGTCTGTACTGTACATATCCCAGGGTCCAGCCACGCTGTAAGAAAAAGCTACCACCACCACAAAGCCACTCAGGCCACCACAACAGGAAGCAAATATGCACACGTGTGAGCTGATCCTTGAATTTGCTTTTCTGCAATTTTCTTTTAAAATTGAAAATAAAAACTATATCATTTTGGTGTTTACCACAATGTTCTGACACCTACTGAAATGGCGTATCATTCTTTCTGGTGGAACAGTAACTTTCAAGTATAGGATACACTATCTTTAACTACAGTATCTTGTCACCCAACAGACCTCTCAAACTTGTTCTTCCCAACTGAAACTTGGTATTTCTTGACTAACTTTTTTTTCCCTAATGTCCTCCATCTTTACCACTCTGTAGTTTTCCAAATTTATTATTTTTATAGTAAAAATATACTTTTTTTAAAAACCTGCAAACAGTACCTCTTACCCAGATAATTCCGTTTCTAGGCCATAGGAGAGAATAAAGAACAGGAACATGAATCCCTCTATTTAAATTAGGTCTGACAAGAAAAGGGAAGGACTCTTTGTAACAAAGGACTCAGATTCTTACCTAGCTCAGCCCAGGTGAGTGAGTTACAACTTTCAGCCACCGACAGAAAGAGGAAGAAACTGCAGTTTCTGAAAGCAACACCACCAAGTTACGACATGATGTTATCGCGCCAAAAAGAGACAGCACAAGCCTGCAACCTCAGAAAATCAGGCTCCCAACATGCATCTCGAGATGAAGCCAGACGCCTATCCTACTTTACTTGCAGAAATGCATCTGAGCAGCTTTCAAAGCATAGCAGCTGAGCACATGGGCGTGGGAACAGACAGGACCGCTCCAGTCAGTGTCAAGAGGCCTGGTCCAGCCTTCCTTTCACTGCCAGCTGGGACCCAGCCCTGTTTCTCCTCCCCAGTCCAGGGCAAACACGGACAAGCGCAGAAGCCCGGGCACCCACGGCCAACTTGACACAGTTTCTCAATGTGCACAGTGGAGCCAGAGTCCCTGCACTCAGCACCTCATTAGGTTATAGTCCCTGCACTCAGCTATATCATTAGGTTATACAGTGGTATCTGGGTTCACAAACTTCTCTTTCCATGATTCTGGTTACAAATCCAGATGGACAAGAACCGAATGCTTAGGTTCAATGCTGACCTTGTGGGGAGATTGAACGTGTTCTCATCTAGTGCACTCTGCAACGAGAATCACAGAGAGAACCTAGTTTGTGAACTGAGGTATCACTGTATTTAGTTTTTCTTCAACTACAAAGAGAATAAGTTGACTTCCACTAACATATTCAGAAAGATCTGCTTCTCACAGACATTTGTGTCTGTTAGGACTTTTGTTTTTCTCATTAAAATAACAAATTTCTAAAAAGCAAGATGGAAACCTAGTCAGCCGGGCATGGTGGCGCACGCCTGTAATCCCAGCACTCGGGAGGCTGAGGCAGGAGGATCGTTGCTAGTTCGAGACCAGCCTGGGCTACAAAGCGAGCTCAAGGTCAGCCTGAACTGCCTAGGGAGACCCTGTCTCAAAAAGACCAAAAAAAAAAAAAAAAAAAATGGAAACTTAGTCTTTAAATATTTTGTTCTACTCTTCACATTAGCTGAGGTACCAAGTTCCAAATCCCTCACCCAAGCAGCCAGACCCGCACCTGAATCACCATCCGAACCTCCAGTCAAAAGCTGAACACACTGACATTTGGAGCAGGAGAAAAATAATGACCTGGAAAACCTGGTCAGAGAGCTACAGCACAGTGAGCCTGAAGTCCAGAGTCGAGACCTCACTTTCCCGTCTCACACCACCCTCTGCACAGCTGGGAGATTCCTGGGAAACTTGCCTCATTTTTCTAGGCCTTGGTTTCCCTGTCAGGCTTCCTGCGCAGGATGCTGAGAAAGAAAATCAACACCACAGAGAGTGAGCCGAGAATGTGGCCCCGCCTCGGATGCCCCTCACCAGTCGCACTCTGCACTCTGCACTGAGCCCACGGGCACCAACTGCCAGGTGCAACAGAGGTTTTTCACTCGGTGTCCACCACTGCAGGAACTGTTTATTCTGAGAAGTGTTGCAGAGGAAAGAGGAACAGAGAGGAAGGAAGACTACAAACAAGAATTACGCAAGCAACACGGTGAAGCACTCCAAGTGGAGAGGGTGGAAGAGCACCGGCGACAGCAGCAAACAGAAGCAAATCAAAGCACCCATGCGGCAGCCCGTACCTTCCCATGCCAACCGAGAACCATTCACAGCAAGCAACAGAACTCCCCACACCTACACAAACAACAGGAAGAGAAGTTCCTACAGCTCCTAGAATATCACAAGACGAGATGAAGAGTGCAAGCGTCTCCAAAGCACGGTACAGGTCCCGGAGGGGCAACAGCAGGACATGTCTCTGTCACCGCTGTCACTCGGATGGAGACGTATTAAGTACCCCCACTCCCTCAAGCAAACAGAGAGCATCCTGGGACAGAAGAGGGCGAGAGGCTCACCAGGCCCCTGCACTGCGCTCACAGAAGAGGCCACAGCAGCGTGCTGGTATGAGGATCCAGACAAGAGCTCATTTTAACTCAGAGATGTCATTCGCGACTCAAATAGACAACCGCTGTGTGTTTTTAGGCATCTGAATGATACAGAGCAGGAATGTCTGATGTGTGGTTTACATACTCAGACCACATGAGGACAAGAAGATCACCCCACTTTCACTTCCCCACACAACTGAAACTTCAGAACTTACTGGACTCTACCGTCATCTGCAGCAAACTGTCAATGACATTGGAGAGGAGGCCCTTGCTGGATATCCGCAGATGCCCCAGAACCACTGGAACTGCTTGGTACTCCAGAAACAAGGCTTTCCCTTCATCTGTCTTCAAGTCCACGCAAAGGGAGTCAAACGCCTGGGCCAGGTAGTCAGCTGGAAAATAAGGGAAGCCCACCCGTGTCAGTGACCGGCATCTCAACAGCTACGTAAACAGGTGCAGAGCGTCATCACCAAAGCCAAAGCAAGGCGTGAAGATTCAGGGCATGGAGCGGCCGGTGAGCCCAGACCCACTCCCCCAACTTGTTAGAACCCAGACGGGAAGGGGAGAGGCATCACACTGTGGTGGAGTAAATCCCACTTAGAATTTCTGTATTTCAGCACTAAAATAACTAAGTTCCTTTCCTATATCAACAAAGAAAATCATTAATATTAAATATCATGAGTAGTATTTTACATATTTGGTAACTACACACTTCCAAATATTTAAACAGCATTACTATTTCTCTATTTCCAACAGCTTCTAAAATTGTATTTTTTGTTATAACTTAAATACTTACCTATTTCAAAACATAAGTTTATACAAACTTGCCAAGTGGTTTTGGGAAAGGATTTCTGTCTCATACTGAAGAGGAAACACCATGCCACTCAGAGACAACTGCAGGAGACAGGACGCACGCTGGTATGCTGCCTTCTGTGTCGCATCTGTCACTAAGGCTGGAGCAAAGCTTTAGCAAGGATGGTGCCATGATAGCACCTGCTGGGGCAACCCTAGAACTCTATCACCATGCTCCACAGGCCATGAGGAGGCTGAGTCAAGATGAGACACTGATGTGAGCAGACTCCCTAGGACCGTGCCATCACTAATGTCACCATCACTGTCGCAGGGCAGTGGGAGCTTGTGCTCTGAAATGTAAAACCTCCTCCCACTTCCCATCCAGGGATAAAACACTGTCCCTGCCGAGCGCCATCCCCAGAAAAGGTCTGAAGCCCCTGGAGGTGCTGCAGCACAGCAGCCTCCAGCCTGCAGCTGTGCTAACCATTAAAGAAATGGTTAATGTGAGATGCTGACAGTAACTGGTAGGATATTACAATGAAGGGATTTTTGAGAAAGACCTGCACTTTCCAGCCCACGTACAGTCACTCTATTTTTACATTTGGTAGAACTTAGTTCAAGGAACACTACCATCATTGCACTTAATTCTTGTGGTGGCTTGACCACTGGTGGTCAACTTATAACCCCCAGCTGAACTGAGTAAGCGTGATGTTGGGTGTGCGAGGCCCACCTGAGGACTTGCCAACAGTGTAAGAGGTAGAACTGGAGAAGTTAGACTGTTGGGAGCAAAGGCTGTTGGGAGCTGACAGAAGCTGTAAGGAGCTGTTTGGTTGTTTTGGAGGAGCTCGTCATGCTGGCTTTCCTGGTGAACTTCGCTGTTTTCATCCTCAGAGGAGCTCGTTGGTACTGAGAATGGCTTTGGTTCACTTTGGGGGAGCTCTGGTCCTCACTTCGAACATTGCTTCCTGGCTCCGGTGGGGAAGATGGTACACTGCAGGGCTCCTGGAGAAACTTGTTGCATTGGCTTCCCGGATGGGAACTCGGCCATCTTGATCATCGGAGGAGCTCGGGACCTCACTGTTGCTGATGGCGGCTGTGGTATCTTTTGGTGGAGCTCTGGTTCTTCTGAGCATCCCTTCCTGGCTCCAGTGCTGATCCCTCAGCCTGCTAGCACAGTTCTTTCATCCTGCTGGCACAGACTTCCTAGATTCCACCACTGACCTTTGGGCCTGCAGATCCGTGAAACAGACCTACATAGGATATTGTCATGGGCTCTGGGCCTCCAATTGGACTCGTGGGAGGCATTGTTATGAGCTCTAGGTCTTCAGCTGGACTCATGTAGGACATTATCGCAGGTCCCAGCCTGGATTCCTAGTCTATAGTGTGTGGACAGATTTCTTGCACTCTCTCGTATATGATTCTTTGGGTGACTATTATAAATAATCTTAAAATATGTGTCCTGTATTATATTGTTCTCCCTTGCAAAAAACCCCAAACCAACACAATTCTACAATTAAAAAATAAACACTGCAAATGTATACTAAGTTAAGCAAAGTTTATTTATTTGTTTATTAGCAACAATACAGGCAAAAAACTAGATGAATACTGAACTTGTTACAGAATCAAAAGTTTTGTCACAGCGCCACCTAATGTATCTGACACAAATTACTTCTTATTAATATACATTATTACCAAGGTTTTAGGTTGACTACTTTCTTTTTTAAATTTGCAAGCTTTGGGCCAGGGATATAGCTCAGTGGCACAAGCGCCTGCCTGTTAAAGGTAAGGTCTTGAGTTCAATTCCTGGTACCAAAAAATTAAAAATAAATAAATTTGCAAGTTTACAATAATATCCTTTAATAGTTTTTCATTATTTTTGAAAAAGTGACCTTACCTTTTACAGATAAACATGTACTCATCTTAATTTTTCTTTTTGTTTTGTTTTTTCGGGGTTTTTTTGAGACAGTTCAGGCTGGTCTTGAAGTCACTTTGTAGCCCAGGCTGGCCTTGAACTCACAACCACCCTCCTGCCACAGCCTCCCGAGTGCTGGGATTACAGGCATGCACCACCATGTCTGGCAAATTTTCTAATAGTGCAATTCTTAAAAAAATAAGACCAATTTAACTTCCAAAAGTATATTTGAAGTGTTATTAATTATAACCAAAACTTCCTCTCGTAAATATGCTATTTTACTGGTTCTTTTCAAAAGGTCCTGACGTTTAAATGTATCTTTTGGCGCAGACCCCACTGTGCCGGGGCCCCACCGTGGTGGCCAAGCAGCTGGTGCCCGGAAAGGCAGGCAGCAGGCACCGGGAAGCGGCGTGGAGACGTGCTCCGGCCCTCGGGCCGAGAACCGCCACGCCACAGAGAAGCACTGACACAACAGGCCCGCCCGCGACATGCCTGAACCACTCCAACAGGGAGAAACCTCTGGGAAAACATGCCACACAGCGGGTTGCTCTTGGCCCTGCCCTTGAGAACCAGAAAGGTCTGGAGTCAGTGGTGGAGCAGCTGAAGAACAAGGACTCGGAGAACACGAGAGTACTGACACCCGACGACTGGGGACACGGGAGCCACTAGGGAGCTGGAAGCCGGGAGGACCTTGCGCAACACCCGGGCAGACGCCCTGGAGGCCATTCTTCCCCTAACTGTGCGGGGTGCGGTGGAGGAGCAAGTGGAGCTCCGGAGAGGTCTGCACCGAGACTTCATGGATTACATGGGTGCCCAACATTCAGATTGTGTAGAACCACCTTCATGGAGGACCGTTGTCTCCAAGGAGGAGCCCCGTGACATCATGAGTATAGAGGACAAAGTGGACAGCCCGTTGCTGGACACTGGTGCTGGTCTCTCGGTCCTTCTTTTCAATCCTGGCCTTCCTTCCAGCCATTACACCTCAGTGAGGGGACTCACTGATGAGGAGGTAACCCGCTATTTTTCACAACCCTTGGGCTGTAACCACTTGTTGGATCTTTCCTGCACATCTCTGTTTTCCTGAGAAACCACTTTGAGGATGCCAACGTGTATTGCACCAGCCATTGATGATTTCCTACCAATCTGTCCATAACTCTGTAATGTTTGTATTGCTCCTATGCTATTTCGTAAATGGACATACATTTGTTACTATGTGTTTTCAACAACAACCATCGAGAATAGTCAATGATTATTTGATTGATCACTCCTGTATAGCTCTATTTGTTTTCCCTAGAGACCACTCTGGAGAAACCAAGATACAGTACAACAACCATTGATAATTTCCTGCCATTTCTGCCTGTAACTCAATATTATTTATTTGTTTTCCTGAGAAATTGTCTTAAAGATCCCAACAGGTAAAGTAACAACCATTGATAATGTCCTACCACTTTGTCTGTAATTCGGTGTGTCCCCCTACTGCTCTGTTGTCCTTCTTTTACTCTTTAAAATAAAAAAAAATAAAAATATACCCTTTTTATTTTTTACTAAAAGTCAATCTATTAATCTTAATCAGTATGAAATACAGCTTTCCATTACTTCATCTATATGGTAGATTTAAGGGATGAGCAGATTCTCTGCACCCCTAGAAACCTGGTTCACCCACTGCTGGCTGGAAGGTACAGCGGGACCAGCCTGTGGCCAGGAGTCCGTGGTCAGGGAGCCTATCTAGGAGCCCGTGGTCTGGAGCCTGTGGTTAGGAGCTTTGTGCCCACCTGGTCTGTGCCCACAGAGCCTGGCTAACAACTCCCTAAAGAATTGTAGTAAATAAAATGCTTGTTGTTCTAAGTTTTTTTTTTTTTTCTTTTTGAGACAGGATGTCACTACCCAATTCAGGCTGGCCTTGAGCTCACTTTGTAGCCCAGGCTGGTCTCGAACTCGCAATGATCCTCCTGCCACAGCCTCCCAAGTGCTAGAATTACAGGTGTGCACCACCACACCAGCTGTTCTAAGATTTCTAATTGTTTGGTGGCTTATCAGACAGCAACAGACAGCTACTGTAAATCTTAATTAACAGATTTTAATTTCAGTCCTAACTCAAGTTATATTATGAACAATTATGTCTACTAATAACGGCAGCAGCTAACTTATTAAGGCTTATTAGCCAGGCGTGGTGGCACATGTCCGTAATCCCAGCACTTGGGAGGCTGAGGCACAAGGATTGTTTGTGAGTTTGAGGCCTGCCTGGGCTACAAAGTGAGGTCAAGGCCAGCCCGAACTGCATAGCAAGTCCTTGTCTCAAAAAGACAAAAAAAAAAAAAAAAGAATTATATGCCAGATTTCTGCTAAACCTTATTATGAATTATCTTGTTTAATCTTCAAAGAGCAAAACTGGGGCAGAAACAACAAAGTGCTCTGCCCAGAGGCACAGGGCTCCTGGTAAAGCTGAGGGAAATGTTACTTTCAACTAGAGAGCTCAAGTTCTTAATTACTGCACTGCAATGGCTTCCTACTATCTGTGTTTGAGAACATTTCTCTAAGCTGAAGCCCAAGTACATACCTTAAAAATACACACACCTTTAGAAACTGAGGGCCAACTGCCAAGCAGCAGGGGCTGGGGATTTAGCTCAGCGCCACAGCGCCTGTCCGGCAAGCGCAAGGTCGTGAGTTCGATTCCCAGTACCAGGGGAAAAAAAAAAAAGCCAAGTAGGGCAGGGCAGAATTAGCTCTAATCACACATTCATAAATAATAGAATATATTCAATTACACATAGAAGAAACCTGCCCCTAAACCAAGTAACTTTTATCAGCTAAGACCCCTAGGACCTCTCTCCACAACTGCCTCACAACTGAACTCACAGATCAGTGTGTGTACTGAACCCCTTCCGTAATGCCCACATCTGCCCACCAACAACGCAGACGGCACACACCGTGCCATGCGCAGGAGCACTGTGGTGGGCCAGTGTCTGGACAACAGTTTCCAATGCTCGCGCCTCCTCTGAAGACGGCCTCCCCTCTGGGGACAGATCCGAGTGGACCCGGCGGGGAGGGGTGCGTTTGCACAGCGGCACAAGGTACTGGGTGGGCTCCCGCACAACTCAACGTCAGCTCTGCTGCTGCCAGTTCTTTTCCCTCATTATCGTCTTTGGTACCGAGAATCAAACTCAGGCCCTTGTGCTGGCTCTGTGTCACTGAACTATCTTCCTGGCCTCCTTTTTCCTCATTATAAACAGCACCTTAACACTGTGAACTTCTTCTTTTTCTAGTACTTCCTTGCAGTAAATTCCATTAAAGGCTGCGACGCATTTTGGTGGTGGCCAAGAGCAGAATGCACTTCAGAAAGGACTGCAATTCACAGCACGTGAGCAGCCAGTCCTCGGCCACCTCCACACGAGGACGGACAACCACACCAACGTTCAACACAAGGCCAGCATGGACTGTGTACTGTTCACGCACCGAGGCGGAAGGTAAAACGAAGGTCTGTATTTCTAAATATGACAAAATTAAAGTTAGTCTGGTTTTACAACTGCTATCTCATATCCTGAATTTAAAAGTACATTTTAAGATGTAAGCACTTTTCAGAAACAGCAACAAAAAACTCATTAAAGCCGTTCAGAAGTTTTCTATCTCCTCATAGAAGCTTTTCTCAAAAGGCTACATGTCAGACTCCCTATCCAACTCTGTCCGGGGTGAACAGATCCCCCGAAGTAGGTGCCTGCAGATGTGTAAGAAAAGAGAAAACCAAGAGAGCCAAAATTCTGTGATCAGGCGCTAGCAGCCTCTAGGACTGACTGCCCCCTGATTACCATCTTCAGCAACCTTTTAGTCAAAAATCCACCAAGGAGGCAGCAGAGGAATTGCAGGGTACCAACTGTTTTAGCAAGGACAATGCAACTCAGTTGTCACAGGAATGCGACCTGACCCGTAGGCCATCATGCTATCGCCCATATCTCAGCAAAGCACCTACTGATCCTGGAGCTTACCATGCTTATGCTAGACTTCTTCCAGAACCCAACAATCATGGCTTGGTCAGGCCTCAGGCAATACACAAAATAGTAACTAAAAAATGTCCTCCTCCACAGCTACAGAGCTGGGCAGGGCGTAGTGGCACACATCTGTAATCCCAGCACTCAAGAGGCTGAAGCAGGACAGCCACGAGTTCCAGGCCACCCTTGGCTATACAGCGAGTTCAAGGTTAGCCTGGGCTACATAGCAAGACCCTATCTCAAAACAAAAACAAAAACAAAACAACAAAAAGCTACAGGATAGAGAAGTGCTTAAACTGGTTTTATAAAGAGGCATCTCTGGGAGCTGGGCATGGTGGTGCACACCTGCAGTTCCAACACTCTGGGAAGCTACGGCAGCAGGATCACAAATTCCAGTCCAGGACTGGGGATTTAGCTCAGCGGCAAAGCGCCTGCCTGGCAAGCGCAAGGTCGTGAGTTCGGTTCCCGGTACCGGATAAAAACCGAAAAAAAAAAAACACAAAAAAACAAATTCCAGTCCAGCTGAGCAACTTAGCAAAACCCTGTCTCGAATAAAAAAAGGCTGGAGCTGTAACTCAGTCCAAAGATTCTGGTTCAATTCCCATTAATACCAGACACAGACACACAGACACACACACAGACACACACACAGACACACACACACACACACACACACACACACACAGGTATCTTTGGCTGAAAAAAAAATTTTAAATTTTTAAACATTAAAATAACTGAGGAATTGGACAAAAAAAAATTGAGGTGGTCATAAAGTGAGTAGGATGAGCAAGAGATAACATGTGACCTCTGGGTGGAGACTCCATTACTAACGATCACATGACGTCTAGGGTTGGCCTTGGTCGGTCCCCACAATGCAGTCACAGCTGGAGCCTTACCTCCACACACTGAGAGAGCTGAGACCAGCCCTCAGCACCCGAGTGGCTGGGGCACTTCGTAAGCTATAGACTAAGCAGGAAACTCAGGAAACACAGCAGGTATCATTTAACTAACAGAATTTAAAACATTAGTCTGGCAAAGTCAGTCACAAATGTGACACACTAGAAAAATTTGTATCAAATATGAGAGACAGAGGATCTACATTATTCTTTAAAAATAACAAAAAACAAATCATCTAATACAAAAAAGACTGAATACATGAACAGAAAATTTAGAGAAAATGCAAATCACACAAAAAATATAACATGGTCAAGCTTAACATATGAACAGGATGTGAATAAAAATCATATAAACACACTTTTACTTGGGGAGATTAAAAGAGCAATAACACTAAGATCTGGAATGGGGGTTTTACAAAACTTCATGACTGATACAGCTGCAAGGATACAACAGCTACAATCTTTGAGAAAGAATTTGGACATGTCTGCTGAAATACAGCGGGTGTGGTGGCACATCCTGAGGAAGGAAGGTTGCAGAGTTCAAGACCAGCCCGGGCTACACAGTGAGTTCAAGGCCAGCCTGCACTGCATAGCAAGACCCTGTCTCCAAAAAATCATAAATAAATGAAAAATAAATAAAATTAATAAACTCCAAATGCACAGATTCTTTCTTCTATCTAAACTTGGCATACTTACTGTAATGTAAAAAGCTCTAACGTATCAGATACATTTTGAAAATGTGTCATCATTTGTAGTGGCAAAAGGAGGAACCAAGAAGCAGGGTTAAATGCCGGTTGGCTAGGAAGTAAATGAAGCTAAACAGGACCAAGAATTGCATCTATATGTACAGTCATGGAAGTTAAATGAAGTAAATTTGTCATTAAAAGTCAAAGCACATAGGTGTGAGTACAGCATACAGAAGGGTCTTACGACTCAGGAAGCAGCAGAGACCATGAACGAGGCTGCTAATTACATCACCTCTGGAACTCCTGTGCACTTCCTTTTGTTCCTAAGTAGCAGTATTACGTCTCATTAGTACGTGCGTGCATTGTTTTCTAGCTTTAGCAAAGTCTAACCACATAAACAACTTATACATTTGAAGTATACATTAGTTTTCATGCCTGTGAACCTATACCCACAACCACCCCCAAACCTTGCATGCCTCCTGTGTGCTATCCCTCAAAATCACCCTGCCCCCGCATCACTTCAGGGTCCTGGCATCATGGGCTACATACACTTCCTGCCATTACAGGCTGTACTGCTTTCTGCCACCGTGAGGTTACCTTGCATTTTCTAGAATGTCATGTAAATGCAGTCACAGTCAAGGTGCACTGCTTATCCAGCGCTGTCACCCGACGCCCACAGGGAGATCATGTGTGCTGCTGCATGGTGTCAACAATGTTCCTTCTTGTTGCTGAATAGCATCTGCTCTGTGGCTCTAACACCATTTGTTTCTCCATCCACTTTTCGATGGACATTTCGTTGTTTTCAGTTTGGGCTGTTACAGAGCAGCTGTGAACAAGCTGTGAACAAATCTTTCCTTAGCACATGCTGTTGTCTTCCTTGGGAAAACACACGGAGTAAAATAGGTGACAGGCACGCTTACCATTCAAGACACTGCTGACTGTCCCCTAAGCTATCTCACCATCTCGCAACCTGCCCCACTGAGGAGGAGTCCAGGGGCTTCTGCCTCACGGTGCTCCCTAGGGTCAGGCCTGATCGCAGGCCACAGCCCACAGGGAGTCACCCTGGCTTCGGCCTGCCACTTCCTGAGGGGCAGTGATGCTGAACGTCTTCATGCCGTGTCTGCTCTCCACAGGGTCTCCATGAGGGCTCTGTTCAAATCTTCCTCCCTTTTACTGGTTTCTCTGAGTTGTAGGAGTCTTTAACATTCTAAACATAAGCCTTTTCTCAGATACACAATTTGCAAGTAATGTCTTGCAGTCCAAGACTAGAAGTTTCATTTTTAAAAAAAAGTCTTTAAAAAATAAAATTTTAGATTTTGATGAAGTCCGGTTTATTTTTTCTAGTCACAATAACTGTGCTCTATTTCGGAAAAATCTGCCAATCCAAGGTCATTAAATAGTCTTGGGTATTTACTTTTAGAGATTTTATGGTTTCTGCTTAATTATGTTCCCAGACTACTTGGTTAAGTTCTGTATGTATTGTAGAGTTGAAGCTCCTTTTATTCTTTTCCTGCATGTGGATGCACCACTAACCCAGCACCATTTGAAAAAAGGAACATCCTTTCCCTACAGAATTGTTGGGGACCTCACTGAGCACAAGCTGGCCATCATTTTTGGGCTCTCTGGTCTGCCCTCCTGAAGGCTATCTTCACAACAAGAACAAGCGATTCAGAAGGCAGGTGGTGTGTCGCACAATCAAAATGTGTGTTTTCCCCTCAGAGTTGTTTTGAGTATTCTAAGTCCTCTATACGTCTATATGAAATTTAAAATCAGCTTATCAATTTCTACCTAAGAAACTGATCAAAAATTCATCAACTTTATCAATTTTTACCCTAATCATAATGTGATTTTGATTGGCACTGCTTTGAATCTACAGATCAATTTAAGTCTTCTGACCCATGAACAAGCCACCTGCCCATTTATTTTGTTCCCCTTGGGCTGAGGATGTAGCTCAGTGGTATAGCACCTGCCTGGCATACCAAGACCCTGGGCTCCATCCCCAGCACTGCAAACATAAATAAACGAAAGATTTGTTCAGGTCCTCTTTAACTTCTCTAACCAATTTTATAGGTTTAATGTACAAATCTACTTTTTTTTTCATCTTTCTCTCCCACATGTTTATATGTAAGTATTTTATATTTAATTCTGGGAGAATTATTTTCCATAGATGCTCAGCAGAATTCACTAGAAAAACCACATGATCATGTAGTGTTCCCAGAGAGAAGCTTTGTAACTATAAATACAATTTCTGCAACAGACATAAGCAAGTTCAAGTTATAAATAAGATCTGATATTTTAAATCTAATAATGTGCCCATTCCTCTAAATTGTTAGACGTATTGAGCTGTTCCAAATTCTTCATTTTCTTTTCTTGTTTTTTGAAACAGGGTCTCAACATGTAGTTCAGGATGGCCTTAACCTCTTACAGTGGTCCCCCTGCCTCAGCCACCACACCCAGCATCCCCTTTCTTTTGAATGCAGAACATACTGATGTCCCTCTCACATTTCTCATGATGGTAATTTGTCTTTTTGTTTTCCTCAGCCTGGAAAGGGGCTTATCAATTCAAGAGTTGTGATACGGGTTGGGGATTTAGCTCAGCGGCACAGCAACTGCCTGGCAAGCGCAAGGTTGTGAGTTCGATTTCTAGTACGGGGCGGGGGGGGGGAGGCGGGGGAAGACTTGTGATAAAAACATATGGTGAAAGTTTCAATTTTTAAAAATTTGTTACAGTAAAAGATACAATGTCATTAATTCCCCTCACTTCAAACATATTTATCCCATCACTATGGTCCCACTTTCTGAAGCAGTTAGTTTCAGCAGTCTTCTTTCCTGTGTATCTTTGTGATTACAAAACAAAAAGGTGAATATTGCTACCTAATCCCATCTAATGGAAAGACAGGCTCAGGCTCATTAAAACATTACAGTGTACTCATCCACTTCATTCACTGGGTCTCACACGTGTCTTCTGGCTTTCCTCAAAGTAAAAATAACCATGAAAGAGAAATGTTTTCAATCAATTCAGGACCCTGAGGCAGCCATGACAGGGCAAGTATACAGTCAAAATAGAGGCCTCCAGAGCTGCTTCAGAAAGGGGCAAGAGCTATGAGATAAACATGTTTGAAGTGAGGGAAATTAATGGCAATGTGTTTTTTACTGTAATTAAAAAACAAACATACACTGTATTTTTCAGTCATACCTAGTATCAATCTTCTCAATGATGGGTGTTTTGGTTTTCACTGATTTTTTTTCTCTACAATTCTTCACCTTTTCCAGTTTTTTTCTCGTGTTATTATCTTCGAATTTAATACGGACTTAATTTGTTTTCTTCATCATTCAGTGCCGTTTTTCACAGATTTTATATGTTGTTTTCATTTTCTTTTTTTTTTTGTTTTTTGTTTTTTGTTTTTTGTTTTTTTGGTTTTTCTCTGGTACCGGGAACCGAACTCACGACCTTGTACTTGCCAGGCAGGCGCTTTTGCCGCTGAGCTAAATCCCCAGCCCCGTTGTTTTCATTTTCATTTGGTTCAAAATAACCTAATTTTTCTTTTGACTTCTTCTTTCACCCATGCATTATGCAGAAATGTGTTATTTAGCTCCCAAATATTTGGAGATTTCCTAGAAAGCTTTCTGTTATTTATTTCTAACTTAATTCCATGTGGCCAGAGCATATTCTTCATATGACTTGAAATCTCAAATGTTTTAAGATTTCTTTTATGGACAAACATACGGCCTAACTGTGCATACTCAAAAACAATGTGTGTTATGTGGTTTGATTATGCAGGTGGATTCTCCTAACAGATGAAGTTGGTTTGACAGCACTGTTCACATCTACTCTTTACTTTCTGCCTATTTGTTCTGTAAATTTGTTCTGTAAATTACTCAGGAATGTGAAATTTCTGACCAAAATTATGGACTTCTCTATTTCGTTTTTCAGCTTCATGTTATTAGGTACATAAAGGATTATGATGTTCTCTTAACAAAAATGGCCACTTAATCATGAGATAGCCCTCACTGTCTTATAGTCCGTCTAAAATTTACTTTGTCTACTATTAGTATAGTGACTCAACCTTTCTTTTTATTAGTACTAACAGAGCATATCCTTTTCTACTCACTTACTCCTAACCAATTTGTCTTTACATTTAAAGTGGGCTTTCTGTAGACAGCACTTAGTTGGATCATCCAATCAGACAAGTTCTGCATTTTAATTATGGCACTTATTATCTCTGCTATAATCGTGTTAACTACGCCTTTTTCTTTTATTGGGTGCTTCAGGTTCTACAGATAAACATCTTCAAATTAAAACCTTACTCCCTTCCAATATTTTCTCCATTTTTTCACACGATCAGCACGTCCACTACTCTACTGCACACGAATGGTGAGAGGACACCCGACTCCTTCCTGTTATTTCCACATTCCAAGTACCCTTTACTGCACTTTTTCACTATCAAGAATGAAGGGGCCAAGGACACAGCTCAGCAGCACAATGCCTGCCTGGCAAGCATGAGGTCCTTAGTTTGATTCCCCATACCCACCCAACTGGAAAAAAAGAATGAATATTACACTGTATCAAATGATATTGTGGGGCTGGGGATTTAGCTCAGCGGCAAAGCGCCTGTCTGGCAAGCACAAGGTTGTGAATTCGATTCCTGGTACCAGAAGAAAAAAAAAATATATGGTGTTGTAATATATACTTCTGAATATTTTTCTTAAATGATTAATGACTAAGGATTTTTCTGGTACTAATATGGCTTTGAATTGCTGATATCAACCATATTAGATCTCTGGTGCATACATTTAAAAAAATGTGAGGCTATGAACTACTGGCTAAAACCCTACTTATCTGTACATGTGTTTGTGTGTACACCCATATAAACTTCTGGATAGGTGAAGCACAGTGGCATACATCAGTAATCCCCACAGCATGAGAGGCTGCGGTGAGAGGACCACAAGTCTGAGGCCAGCCTGGGCAACCTACTGAGGATGTCCCAAATGTGAAAAAAAAATTTTTTTTTTTTCTGAGATAGGTGTGTGGTGACTTTCTTCTGGGATAACAATGCCTCTAAATGACCTTTGAGACAGCTACCACCCAGTCTACTACTATGATTTTGAGAACCATAAGCATGAAGGAGTAGAATAACCAAAAAGGCAAAATGATTCTTTCCACCAGTTCATGTCATCAGAAGTAACTGAACAGAATATTCTTTAAAGAAAGACCTCAGCCCCACCACCACCTTCCTGAGGGGCCTTGGACAAAGGGAGCCTTAGTGAGTTGCTTGGGGTCCCAGATCCCTCAGCCCCAGCCCCGCCCCCTGCCACCACTGAGGGAGGGGTCTTGGACTCAGGAAGCCTCGGGGAGCTGCCTGGGAACCCTGATCCTCCCGCCCACCTCTGCCGCCACCTTCCTGAGGGGCCCTGGACTTGGGAAGCCTCGGTGAGCTGCCTGGGGACTCGGATCCTCCAGCCCCGCCCCCTGCTGCCAGCAAGGGATGGGCCTTGGACTTGGGAAGCCTAGGAGAGCTGCCTGGGTGCCTGGGTCCTCTGGCTCCCCTCAGGCCATCTCAGGAATGAACCTGAATCCCTGGAAACCTAGGGAGACTTGAAAATGACAAAAAAAAAAGAAGCAAAATGCAATCTCAGCCAAACACCCCATCCAGAACAAGTCCAGGAAATGTCAACGTGGAAGAACATGGAAGTTACACACCTGAAATTTCTGAAATGATAGCAATTGAAGTAAAGAACCAACTACATCAGGCTATACAGGAAATCAGATCAGAAATAATTGCTCAGGTTAAAAAAAAAAAAAAGACAACCTAATGGAAGAATTACTGGGCACATCAAAGAAGACAGATTAAAAAAATAGAGGAGCACAGAAAAATGACGGAAACCTTGAATGAATACTATAGGAAAGAATTAGAATGCATGAAACAGATTCAAAGAGACATTAAGGAAATTAAAAATCCCACTGAAAGCTAGAAGAACCACTTGAATGAAACAGAAGACTCTCAGACCTTGAAGACAGCATTGCAGCCAGTGATTGTGAAAGAAAAGATCTCTTAAAAATAACAAAGGAGCCAGGCGTGCTAGCACATGCCTGTAATCCCAGCACCTGGGAGGCTGAGGCAGGAGGATCGTTGTGAGTTCGAGATCAGCCTGGGCTACAAAGTGAGCTCAAGGCCAGCCTGAACTCCATAGGGAGACCCTGTCTCAAAAAGACAAAAACAAACAAAGGAACAGCAAATAACAATTCAACAGCTGCAAGATGAGTCAAAGAAAGACAATATAAGACTGATAGGTGTCAACGAAAGAACAGGGAACAACATGAATGACATAAAAAGACTATCTGCAGCAGTAATAGCAGATTTCCCAAGCATGGGACAAGAACCTTATATACACATAAGTGAGGCATATAGAACCCCAATTAGCCATAACCAAAATAAATATACACCCAGACACACAGTAATAAAGATCCCAGAAACTGAGCAAAATACACAGGATATTAAAAGTTGTTAAAGAAAAGAAACAGGGGCTGGGGACTTAGCTCAGCGGCAAAAGCGCTTGCCCGGCAAGCACAAGGTCGTGAGTTCGGTTCCTGGTACCGGAGAAAAACCAAAAAAAAACCAAAAAAAAAAAACCAAAAAAAAAAGAAAAGAAACAGATCACCTATAAGGAAAGCCCATCAGAATAATGGCAGACTTCTCAACACAGATCATCAAGTCAAGAAGAGCTGGGAGTGAAGTATTTCAGGTCCTGAAAGAAAACAACTTCCAGCCCAGATTGCTGTACCCTGCAAATTTATCTTTCAAAATTGATGGAGAAATAAGATACTTCCATGACAAAGATCAACTGAAGAAATCTATGAGCACCAAACCAATCCTACAAACGGTACTGAAAGATATTCTGCAAAGAGATAAAAATGACCACAATCTCAAGACCAACAACAGAAAAGAACTACCAAGCAAGGTAAGCAGTTAAAGAGGGGGTAAGTACAGAACAGTGGGAAAATAACATGACAAGGATGAGTCAATACATATCATTAATAGCCATTAATGTAAATGGCCTCAATTCACCAATCAAAAGGAAGAGACTGGCAAAGTGAATCAAGAAACAAAATCCAACAATATGCTACAAAAAAGAAACTCATTTAACTCAAAAGGAAATCCACAGACCGAAAGCCAAAGGATGGAAAACAATACTCCACATGACAGGAACCCAGAAAAAGGAGGAGTGGCTTTTCTGTTTGCAGACAAGGTAAACTTCAAACCAACAACAATCAAAAGAGATAAAGATGGTCACTATATTCTTGTTAATGGAAAACTGCAAGAGGAAGAGATAACAATCATAAATATATATGCACCAAATGTAGGAGCACCCAATTATATAAGGCAAATTTTAACAGACATGAAAAATCAAATAAGTAATAACACAATTGTAATAAGGGATTTTAACACCCCATTGTGACAAAGAGATAGATCAACTAGACAAAAAAACCAGCAAAGAAATAACAGAACTAAACCAAATGTGTGAACAACTGGACTTAGTAGATCTTTACAGATATTCCACCCAACAACATTAGAATACACATTCTTCTCAGCTGCACATGGGACATTCTCTAAAATAGACCACATGCTAACACACAGAACATGCGTAAGTAAATGCAAAGGAACTGAAATTATCCCATGCATATTATCAGACCATAGTGCAATGAAACTGGAAATAACTGACAAAAGAAATCACAAAAGCTCCATAAGCACATGGAAATTAAATAACACCCTCCTGAACAACCAATGGGTCACAGAACAAATTAAAGTAAAAATTAAACACTATTTACAATCAAACGAAAATGCAGATACAAGCTATCGGAATCTGTGGGATGCAATGAAAGCAGTTCTCAGAGGGAAATTTATAGCAGTGGATTCCCACATCAGGAAAACAGAACACAAATAAACAACCTTATGTTACCCCTCAAACTTCTAGAAAAAGAAGAGCAAGTTAATCCCAAAGCCCGAAGAAGGTAGGAAATTATTAAGATCAGAGCAGAAATTAACACAACTGAAACTAAGAAAACAATACAAAGAGTTAATGAATCAAACAGTTGGTTCTTTGAAAAAATAAATAAAATTGATATACCCCTAGCCAACCTTATCAAAAAAAGAAAAAGAAAAATCTCAAATCCATGCAATAAAGGAATGAAAGGGGTGATATCACTACAGATCCTGTAAAAATTCAGATCATCAATCTTCTGATGAAAATCTTTACTCATCAGATGCAAATGCAGTAGAAATGGACAGATTCCTAGATACATATGAATTACTAAAGCTGAATGAAGTAGATATAAACATCTTGAATAACCCAGTATCAGCCAATGACATTAAAGATCTAAATATAAAACAGAAACACTAGATCTAATGGAAGAGAAAGGAGGTGGAACTCTTGAAGACATAGGGGTCAGTAGAGAGTTCATGAACAAAAACCAAACTGCAAGGGAAATACTTCAAAGAATCAACAACTGGGATCTCATCTTACTGAAAAGTTTTTGCACATCAAAAGAAATCACCAACAGGGTGAAACTAAAACCCACAAATTGGGAAAAAATGTTAGCCAACTGTCCCTCAGATAAAGGACTCTGGTCTAGAACATGTAAAGAATTTAAAAAATCAGGCCCCCAAAATTCAAAGACCCAATACAAAAATGGGCATCTGAGATGAATACACACTTCTCACATGAAGAAATACAAAAGGCAAATAAATACATGAAAAAATGTTTAATGTCATTAGTCATTTGAGAAATGCAAATTAATACAACACTGAGATTCTATCTCACTCCAGAAGGAATGGCTATCATCAAGAAATCAACCCATAACAAATGCTGGAAGGGCTGTGGGAAAAAAGGAACTTTTCTCCACTGTTGGTGGGAGTGTAGACTAGTTCAACCACTATGGAAGTAAGTCTGGAGATTCCTCAGTAAACTAAGATTAGAGGTTTCATTCAACCCAGCTGTTCCCCTGGTATTTTTCCAGAAGAACTGAAAACGTCATACCACAGCAATGTATGTGCACCCATGTTTATAGCAGCACAATTTGTAATAGCTAAATCTTGGAAACAACCCAAATGTCAATCAACTGAGGAATGGATAAAAAAGGTGGTATTTTTATACAATGGAGTATTACTCAGCTATAAAGAAAGATAAATTAGAGGCTTTTATAGGTAAATGGATGCAACTAGAGACCATACTCATTAGTGAAATAAATCAGATTCACATGTGTAAACATCATATTTCCTCCCTACTATAAGAACCTGAAAGAGTAAACAAAGTCTGAAAAGTACAATAGATATTGTAAAAGGGAAAAGAAACTGTTCAAATAGGAAAGAGCAACTGGGATGAAGGAGGGGAGAGGAAAAAGAAAGAAGCAAAAGGGAAAAAATATGTACATATATGCACAGGAAAACTAGGATAATTGTATTACTAATATCTGTTGGTTTATTGAAAGGAACTGTTAATGTGTAATTGATCAATCTTGCATGCCTGTATCTGGTTATATGTGCGACCATTTTGAAGACTACATTATGTAATATAACAACCACTGTTCACATCCTATCTCTATGTTTTGAAATTCTGTATCATTTTTATTGCTCTCTACGCTGTTTTGTCTATGTACTTGTTTTTGTTATTTTGAGTTTTTTTTAAATGAAAAACAAAATTTAAAAAAAAAAAAGAAAACCAAAATTTTTATGTATACACAAGGAGAGCAGGAATAGGTGTATTGCTGATATCTGTGGTTCATTGAGAGCAACAGTCAATGCTTAAAATTTTCCTTTTTCTTGACCTATTTTGCATGCTTGAATTTGGTAATCAGAATAACTGCTCTAAAAACAATATGCAGTATAAGAACCACTGCTGAACTCCTAGTCTTGTATGGTGAAGCTCTGCATCACTTCCAGTGTTTTACTTTTTGTAATTTATTTTAATTTTTTTTTACTTGTTACTCTTTGATTGTTTGATCAAGCTCACATTCTTATGTCTAGTGGACTGAGCAACTTCGTTCAAGATCACAGTATGTAATATAGCAACCACTGTACATTTCTGTCATTTTGTTTTGAGGTCACGTATCATTTTTGTTGTTTTGACTTTGTCTTCACTGTTTTGTCATTTTTTTAATTTTTAAAATAAAAAAAATTGTAAAAAAAGAAAAGTCAAATTATTGTCACTGTCACATAAATATATAAATATACATCTATACATTTATATATCTATCTATATATATAAATGGTTCATTTTTTGAGACAGGGTCTCACTATGTAGTTCACAATGGCCTTTAACTCACTGTATAGGCCAGCCTAGCCTCAAACTTGTGGCAATCCTCCTGCCTCAGCCTCCTGAATGCTGAGGTTACAGGGCTATGCCACCATGCTCAACTGTCACTGTCCACTTTATAAAGCAAAACAAAAAAAAACATTCTGAGTTATATAATTTAGCCAACAGGGAAGATATAAAAATAGTATATTTATTGGTTGACTATACTAGTATCTCATATGAACTGAAACTGTCACAGAAAGATAGCTAGTTATAGCTACATATTAAAAATATATTAATTATTGTGAACTATAGTCAAAGCATCCCTTCTGATTCATTTCCTTTCTTCCTCTTACAGGCCAAGCACTATGCTGTGTGCAAGGGCACTCAATGGTAAATAAGCTCTTCTCCTCAGTAAACATAAACTAGTGCAGGGCTGACAAACTTTTTCGGTAAAGGGCCAGATAGTAATTTCACAGACTTTGGAGCCATGCAGTCTCTGCTGCCAATACTCAACTCCGAGGAAAGGCAAAAAGAGTCAGAGACAACACCGACACCAACTGAGCACAGCCGTGGCAGGAGATCTACTTACACAACAGCAGGTCAGCTAGACATGCTCCACGGGCCACAATCTGCCAAGCTGTTCTCTAGTGAAAAACCACAACTCAACAGAAATTTCACTTTACACGGCAAAAATGGAGAGCTGTAACAAAGCAAAGGAAAAAGCATGCTCCAAGAACATGAACTCAATCAACCGTGGCTTCTGGGAGGAGGCCAGCATCCACCACAGACCTTACTGTCTCAAAATTCACATTACAGAACAACTCAAGAGCTTATTTAGGAAATGTAAAACACTACTGACTAGAAAAGAACTGCTCTCTACATAGTACTCTCTAAGCTATTCCTCCAAAATTATTCTACAAGCACACCTGAAAACTTACCTTGAGTGATTGTTTTGAGAACGATGAGGGTTGATAAAAATCGCAATGGCAAATTCGCACTCTTAAAAAAAGCAGCTGTCTTTGGTTTAACCTCCACAGAATACTCTGAAGAATTATCCTGAACTCCTTTAATTACCACACCTTTAAATATGTCTTCACCCAATCGCCGCAATGTTGATGTCATAGTTGAATGCTATTAAACATAGGTACAATCTCAGTATATTTTTATGCATGTTCAGAAAAATTCCTATTTTAAATATCACAATCAAATATATGAACTCAAAATGAGTTTCTGTTCATCAAAATGATAAAATGAAATGCAGTATTAGAAGATGGCAATTTGATAACTTTCAAACATTGAAGTATGACTGTGTATTTTCTGAAACAGAAAGAACCGCAGATTGAGCTCTATTTCCGGCACAGCTGGGCCAGCCAGGCTCGGCTGACCACTGACAGCCAGCAGGCCAAGTGCGACTCACTACACCTGCAGAGCAGCCAGCGAAGCCTCCTGCTTCTGCCACTCACCATCAGTGAGTGGGGCACTGGTAACCCAGAACACTTAACAAGCTCAAAATAGTAAAATACTAGTCAGAATGCCAGAGGATTCCTGTGCAGAACAATCTGAAACAAGAGGGGCTGGGGAGATAGCTCAGTGACACAGCACCTGCCTGGCAAGCACGAGGTCCTGAATTTGATTCCCAGTACCAAAAAAAAAAAAAACACCTTGAAACAAGAAAGCGGGCAAAGCAAGTAACGGCACAGAACCACCTCTAAAATAACATGGGACCAAAATGAAAGAGAAGCACTTCACATTGCAGGTCTAGAGAAAACAGAAAGTATGCTTTGTTATGACCCCGTTCTTCAGGTCTCTGTTACTGTTACAGGTCTGTGAACAAATGTTCCAGCAGAGTTCTGGTCCTGCAATGTGGACAAGCGCAAACTTCTAAATTTCTACACCCAGTGTCAGAAACAGGTACGCTGAGATTTTGTGGGTGTCAAAGGCCAGTGGCTGGTGAGGAAAGGCATAAGCAGTGCACCCTAACAAACACACTGTCGACAGGAGTTCGCACCTTCAGGTAAGAGCAAACGGAAAAATTACTTCGAATGCTTCCTATTACTTTCATAGTAAAAATATTTTTAATTTTAAAAATATGTATGTGGACACTACTACTACTCTTTAATTGAAAAAGAGGAAAAAACTCCACAAAAGTTGCTTTTTTATTTTTGCTGAGACTTCACCAAAGGATACAGAAACCAATCTAGACTCAAAATATGTAGTTTTCAATCTAAAACCACTCATCATACCAAGAACCAAAAGATTTCAAACTAAATTTAAAAAGATAATCAATAGCTGTCAATATGACAAAACGTTAGAACTATCTGACAAAAAAATTTTAATCCTCCAATAAAGTGAGCAACTATAAACGCTTTAGGAAATGTCTCACAGAAATCAGGTCTTACCAGAAAAAACAGAGAAGAACCTAACGGAAAGGTTAGTACTGGAAAGAGCGCCAACGAAGGAGCTAACTCAGTGTGCAGCCTCGGTAGCAGAACGGAGGAGCCAGAGAAGAGAGTCCCCTACCAAGAAATATAATACAGAACACAGCCAATCTGAACACTCAAGAGAAACCGGGAACCACCAACAGGAGCAGCAAGCAGAACTTCAAGGAACCGCAAGATTTCAACATGTAATAAGCACATCACCGGAGTCCCCAACAGGAGGAAGATCAGGTAGAAAATTCCAAGGAATCTTTAAGAAACTTACAGAACTACGACAGGAAAGGCCACAGGATACAAAAACTTCTTTCAAAATCAATTCTACTTCTGTGTTCCATCAATGAACAGGCTGACACGAAAATTTAAAAAACAGTATCAATTAAAACCACATAAAAAATTAAACTCAGCCGAAAATTTTTTAAAGGTACAGGAATTCAAGATAAAAAAAACTATACAACAATAGTGAAAGGAATTAAAGTTTCAGACAAAGGGAGAGAAACAGTTCTGTACTGATGAACTGGAAGACTAGCAAAGTTCAGATTCCACTTCTTCTCAAATGGATACAGGTTTAAGGTGGAAATCCCAGCAATACAGACACAGGGAAGCTTATTCTCAAACACAAGGGAGCACATTCGGCGGGGAAACGGGTGGGTGTGGACTGACACTGCACAGAGCACCCCTGCAGCTGCACTGCTCGCTGCCCTTACCTGCGCTCCTGCATCCAGCTGCCGGAGGGACCAGTAGATGAACCTGATGAGCGGCTCGTGGAGCCGGGCACTGACCAGCGGCAGACACTGCAGCTGCTCCGTCAGCACAGGCAAGAGCTACAGACAGAAGACAGGGAACATCACAGCAAGGCCTTGTCAGGTGCCTGAGACCCACTCCCGTGATGTTCCGAAGAGTAACGACCAAGAGAACGAGGCACTGCCTAACAAAATCCCCCCAAACACATGCAGCGCAGTGCGGCCGTCCCGACCTGAGCGCCTACGTGTGCTCCCGTCTATGCAGCAACAGCACACTAAGAACTGAGACCGACCCACACAGAAGCTCCAAGGGCCAAGTAAGTAACCCTAGAAGTGGCAACCTGCACCAGGTGTGGTGGCACACGCCTACAATCCCAGGACTAGGAGGCTGGGGCAGGAGGACCGCTCTCTGACTTTGAGACCCACCTGAACTACACAGGAGACTTTGCCTCAAAAAGACAAAAAAAAAAACAAAAATAAAACGTAGGTTTATATTCACTACCACGGCATATTCTGAGATGAAAAAAGCAGGTGACAACAGAGCAAGTATAATGAAGATGCCAATTTATATAAATATGTTAAAGTCAATTTGTAAAAATAACTTTTTAAAAATTTAAAGATGTTAGTGAGCTTTGCTTCCACAGCCAGAGGGCCCTCAGCGACATGCCCGGATGCTTCAGAGCCCAGGCACCACTCAGGCCTTGGCAGCACGGGGGCCTCTGTCTTCCACACGTGGGACAGAGTTCTGCCAGCAGCCCAAGCCAGCACGGGGCCCTCCAGGGAGCAAGGGTGTGAGGACAGCGGGACTCTGGCCAGCTGAGACCCCTGTCAGACCTCTGCCCTGCGAGTGACATGTAACCAGCAGCTGTGCAGACGAAGGGTGCCTCCAGCTGACTGCGTCCTCTATGCTGCCGACGGTGTTTGCATCTCTGGCTGTTTCTTCTGACTCCCTCTGGGTTAAAGACTGTGTGAGTACAGGCCCACCCAGAAAATCCTGAGTAATCTCCCTGTTTTAAGGTTAGCAACTTTAATTCCTTTTGCCATGAAACACAACACTGACAGCTTCCCAGAATAAGGCTGTTATTCTACCTGCTACAAAAGGCATTAAAAGAGCCAGGCATGGTGGCACATGCCTGTACTCCCACCATTTGGGAGCTGAGGCAGGAGGATCACTAAGAGTTCATGGCCAGCCTGGGCTACAAAGTGAGTTTAAGGCCAGCTTGGACTACACACTGAGACCCTGTCTCAAAAAACAACAAAAAAAAGGCATTAAAAGAAACACTGATTAAGGACCAAAACTGGGACTAATACACTCAAATAAAAGCCTGGTCTATATTTAATAATCATGAAATCATTCCTGAAATTGGGTAAAATTTCTTTCCTGAAACTGTGTGAAAACAAAGTAACAAAAAACTTTAATGTCTTTTCTTCAAAGTTTTCCTGTATTGCCTATGGACCCTAACTGCCATTTTTTAAAGACCTTTGGTATTAACTAGAAATCACAAAGACCAACATCCACATTAATGCCTATATCTTCATACATTATTTCTCTTTGGTAAGGAACTTGAAAACAAACTTTTTATTCCTTCCTGCTAAAGACTATGTTTCATACCCTAAAATTATGTGGAGGAATTGTCCACATCTGTATGTATTTTTAACTCTAATATACAATTATTTCCAACTTTGGGAGTATGTTGTTAGAGTCTTAGCTCTAGTTTTAAAAAATAAATCACTACCATATTAAGAAAAATTTAAGTACGAATTAATAGGGTCCAAAATTAATCTTTTTAGAAATGCCTATTGGCATGCCCAACTTTCTACCCCAAAATCTTCCATTTGTAAAATCTCCCAAAGGTTTTCCCTTTAATCTGAGTATCCGGAACCATACATTTCAAATTTACAAACAAACCTTTACACACTTCTCTTGAATATCACTTCTCTGAGCAGCAGATTTGAGGGGCAGCTTTTCACCATCCACGTCAGGTTCTTCGTGTTTCACTTTGCTAAGGTGATGTTCCGAAATCCAGTCCATGAAGACAGTTAGAAGTTCATATACCTGCCCATTAAGTGGTACCTATGCGTCAAAATTTAAATCAAATATTTATTTCCGTTCACGACCTCATAAAAGTTCAAAGGCAAGCCTTAAAATTTGGTAAGTGATTACACAGTAATTTATCGAGAGTATTCTTAGCTTTATTGACAGAAGTGTAAGGATGGAGATTTCCCAAACAAGCAAGAGAAATTCCAAATCACATGTCCCCAAATAATATTAGAAACATTAAATGCTGGCAAAAAAAAGGTAGACAACTCATCACAATAAACTGAAAAAACTGCATATTAAAAAAAGACTTTCAAAAAGTTCTTTATCCAAGATTGACAAGACAGAGAAAAGTGGTTTTAACTAACATGAAATCACCAAATCTAAGAGTCTAACAAATTTAACTGTTTCCAAGGCTAAAGAATTTCCTCTCAGATTTCATACTTTTTCTCCCTCCCAGTAGTTATTTCCTTTGTTTTTACAGTACAACCCTCTATATCCATGAAAATTCCTTTATGGAAACCCTATCCTCTGACAACCTACCACACTAGAAGGGAAACAAGAACAAAATGCATCAGTAACTTATAAATGTGCCAAGAGTGACTTTAGCATTCCTTTGTAACAAATTTTTACATAAAATGAGTCACTCCTGTCATACCACACTGCAGTAGAGTGGGGGACCAGGGAAAAAGGAGAACTGAGTCACTAGTACCTGCTCCAGGAACTGTTTCACAGGACCTGCCCAACAAAACCACCTGTCCTGTCCTATTTCCACTTAGCAACAGATGGCAGACCTGCCCACTGTGACGCTCAGCCAGCTTCACAAGGGGCTGTCACACCTGCCAGCGCTGATGGTGCCAGTGAGCTTCTGTTGAAAACTAACGTGTGCAGAGGTCTCTATCCGTAAGACCCCCGCACTTTCCTTTATTCTCCAGGCGCAGCAAGAGCCACCCCGCCCGTCATGTCTGTCCTGGACTGCAAGCTGCTCTTCACTCCCAAACAGGAAGCTCCTACATCGGCGATGCAGCTCTCCACTTTTGTTTGACACCTCCGAAACACTGTTGATCAATTTAATTCAATGTTTTTCAATTTTCATTTATCTACCTTAAGCTGGGAATGATGCTAGATTTAATTACTTTTTAAGCTACACAAAGATGGCAAAATATAAAAGCAAATTAATAAAAATGCAACTAAGAAGAATCACAAAAACAGAATCAGGTGACTGAAAACAGTAATAGTAGTTATCGTATTATTTTGACAAGAATAATTGAAACTGTCTCATATTTTTCAAATAGAAAGAAAGAGAAACTGCCTTTAGATGAAACTTCAATTACCTTGAGTACCTGAGCATAAAATCTCCACATTTTCCATTTATTTTACACAAAGAACTAGAGCTTGTCATGATAGCATACGCCTGTAATCCCAGGTACTTGCAACGCTGAGGTAGGAGGATCACAAGTTCAATCAAGCCTTGGCAACTTAGGGAGACCTTGTCTCAAAAAATGAAAAAGGGCTGGGGTGCTGCTCAGTGCTAAACACTTGCCTAGCATGTGTAAGTCCTGGGTTCGCTCCCCACTACCACAAGGAAGACAAGGACTAGAAAGTTTATCAAAGTGACTGATGCCTACAATGAGTTACTACCACGTACTCATTAAGAAGGGTCAAAGTAAAAAGAGCAAAACACCACATACTGGTAAGGCTGGAGGGCAACCAGAACTTTCACAGCTAGATGTATCACATGGTTCGGATATGAAATGACACTTTCTTACAAACATACACCTTACCTGCTCACCAAGAAATTCCAGTCCTGGATGGATATCCAAGAAGAATGAAAATACATGACCCCAAATCCTGTATGTGAGTATTTATAGCAGCTTTGTTCACAGTAGGTAAAAAACAAGAATCATACAGGTACCTGTTAACAGTACAACGGACAGGCCGGGCGTGGTGGTGCATGCCTGTAATCCCAGCACTTGGGAGGCTGAGGCAGGAGAATCACTGTGAGTTTGAGACCAGCCTGGGCTACAAAGTGAGCTCAAGGCTAACCTGAACTGCACAGGGAGACCCTGTCTCAAAAAGACAAAAAAAAAAAAAAAGAAAAGAAAACAAAACCCAACAGTACAACTGACAGATGAACTGTGATACATTTATACAACGGGACAGTGAGTAACACAAAGGCAGAAACTACTGACAAACCCACTGTTATGCTGACAAAATGAACCCTTGCCAAATGAGGGCACACGTACAGCCCACTGGCTGAGGCTACAAAACAACCAGAGCTACTGCAGGGGGACAGGCCAACAGCTGCTGCACAGAGGAACCTGCCTGGGGGATGAGGACACTTAGCTGAATGTTACACAATTTTACCAACACTGATCACACACGGACTCGGGATCTCTGTTCTATTACTGTATGTAATTTACATTTCAAGTTTTAAATTGTTAGGAAAAAATACCAGGGGCCAATTCAGAGATGGACTTCAGTATGACAAAAAAACAACATCAAACACTTGCAGAATCTGAGCCACCAACTACTAGCCCTGAGGGACCTGTCCATGTCACCACGCCTGAAACACAGTGGAAATGTTCTGGTATATCTAAAATATTCTAGGGTTATTTCTCCGTAAAAGAATTATTACGGCAAGCCCTTTCATACCAAAAAGAATGTTCACTAAATGAAAGAACAAAAGAAAACTTCCTAGCTGTCCACTGGAAAAATCTTCAGTTGCATCATACCTTAAAAGTTTTTGAAGCTGGTACTTTTTCTTGCTTTAAGCTTTTCATTTCATGAGCAGCATGGGAACTTCCTTTCAATCTCTGTATTGTCATAAATTCATACTTCCTCTGCAATGGAACACATCCACAATCATATGGAAAGTAAGCCAATCCAAAGGCAATGATGCCAAAATGCACTTAAAGAAGAGCAGGCAACACACCTGTAGGTTATCTAAGCGGGCCTGAACTCTCTTCGCCTGAATCTCCATCTTCCTGTTTTCTTCACATACTTCATTTAACTAAAGAAGGGAAAAGTTCGCAAGTTCAATACAAAACTTTAACTAATTACACTGAGGGCTTCTCCATCCCCGCCCTCACCCAGCCTACTTAACCATGCACGTGACAGAACAGAGGCAGCATTCAGGGCTGGAAAGGGCTAGAGCTACCATCTCCAAGTTCCCCTAACACATTACTATGCCTAAAAGCTTACTTCATTCTACGAAGAACTTGCAAGACTCGTGACATCTTAAAAGCATAAACTTTAGTGGGAAAAGATTTTAAAGTAAATTTTTACTGAACTGTAACATACATAAAGAATCCTAAGTGAAATAAATCAGACATGCATGTGCAAGCACCACATTGTTTCACTAGTGTAAAACCTGAAAGAGTTCATTTAAACTAGGAGGTAAGACAGACATTGTGAAATGATAGGAACACACTCAAGGGTAAAGGGCAACTGGGATGTGGGAAAAGAGAAGGGAAAAAAGGAGAAATTTTGTATGTATGTGTATACAGAATAGTTAACATAGTTGTTCTACTGTCTTCTATTTCTTTGCCGAAAGAAACTGTCAATGAGTCCTTGGTTGATCAGTATTGCATGTCTCTATCTGTTTTCATGAGAAGCCACTTTGAAGATATCAATATGTAATACAACAAGCATTGTTAATTTCCTACCACTTTGTTTGTAACTCTGTATTGTCTGTACTGTTCTTTTGCTATTTTGTAAAAGGTTGTCTGTTACTGTTTTCCTCCTTTTATTTTTAAAACAAAAATATATATATATATAAAGAAAAATGTACAAATCACACCTGCAGTGCACTGAGCTATTATTCAGACTGAGATCTATATAAACAATGGGAAGTGCTAACATCTCCACAGTATTGAGTCTTCCCAACCAGGAATGTTAACAGGCCCCTCAACTGGTTTAGGTTTTTCTTCATCCCTTCCTCCCCCCCACTTCACTTTGGTGACAGTGGGGATTGAACCTGGAGCTTTCCTGCTGAGCTACATAAACTCTAACCCTTTCATTTTTTATTTTGAGACAGAGTCTGTAAGTCACTAAACTGCCCAAAGCGCAGCTTGAATTTGAGATCCTCCTGCCTCAGCATCCTAGGATTACTTGCACTTGGGTCAGACAGGAAGCGAGTACAACCAAGGCCTGGCTTTGTGTCCCAGAGAGTCAATTTGCCTCTCATCTGCCTGCTCCTAAAGGCAGCCCTGCTCCTGCCAACTACTCTGAGTGTTCCCTAGCATGCCATCCCTTTATGCACTGTGAACATTAAACCCGGTCTCCTCAGCATACCAACTGTTAACATGCTATGTTTTTAAGTTGTTATCATTATTACTAAGGTGTACTTATATCCACTGCTATCACACACTACGGTGCAAGCCAGTCACAGAAACACACCTTTCACTGGCCATTTCTGAGTACGCACATCCGTCACATCAGAAGCTGACAAGCTGCAGCTGCAGCACAGCCATACACACTGCCCACAGCTGCCTCAAAGGCATCATGAAGGAACAGCTTGGTCCTTACTGAAAAAGACTGCTGGTCACTGACCTATTCTAAACGAAGGACCCACTCACTAAAAAGCATTCTGCTACTCAGCACCAGGAAGTTTCCCCCAACTCAGTTTGGATACAGTAGCACCCAAATGCAGTTACCAATGGATCCAGTCATAAATAACCCACATGTCCACCCAATCAGAGTCACACAAGCACTTGAGACAGGGTTGGGCAACAGCAGCATACTCAGCACAGCTAGTAAAGAAACCTTTCTCACAAGTGGTGCTTGCAGAGAGGACTGTTGTAGTCAGAGTTTTCAAGGGAAACAACTTAATACAGGACACAAAATTTACAGGATTATAATATTCACCCAAAGAGTTAAGTGCAAAAGTGTGGGAGGTCTGTTCACACACTAGTGACCCCAAGAATGCCACTGAGGGCCTGGATCCCACAGCAATGTCCTGCACAAGTCCAGCAGAAGATCTAGAGGCTGTGGCACTATCCTCCACGAGCCCAGCTGGAGGCCTAGAGCCCAGGACAATGTCTCACGCAAGTCTGTATCAAGGATCTGCACTGGGAAGGCCCAAAGGCCAGTGGTGGAAGCTAGAAAGTCCGCACCACTGGGATGAAGGATTTGTGCCAGCAGGCTGAGGGATCTGCCCTGGAGCCAGGAAGCGACGCTCAGAGTAAGGACCTGAGCTCCCCTGAAAGGAACCGCAGCCATACTTAGCAACAGGGAGGACCCAAGCTCCACCAATGACGCGAACAGCTGAGTTCCTATCAGGAAAGCCAGCGCAACAAGCTTCTCCAGGAGAACCAACAGCCCCATCTTCCCTTCCAGTTCTCCTTTTATGCTACTGGCAACAATCTTCAGGTAGGCCCTCCACACCCAGCACCACGCTGACCCAGTTCAGCTGGGAGCTACGAGGTGCCCGTTCGTTCATCCACCACAGCGATGGCAACAGTCGTCCTTCCAGGGGAGAAGCAGGCTTCCTAAGAGACGACCTCCCCTGAAGGCCCCACGGGATCAGAACCAGGCTCAGGGAGCCCAGAGCAGAACACAGGAGGAGCACAGAGCCAGGCAACTCTGCCAGGGTGGACAGTGGCACCAATATCCCCCCGAATCACAGCAGAACAACGGGGGCAGAGCTGCTCAGGGAACCCCAGGGGCAAGTTCTGAGAGTAAGCCTGCCTGCACTGAAATCTGTCAGCCCTGTGTTTTCAAAAAGTGAGTGTGCCTACCTCAATTTCTGTCCAGAAGCATCTTCTGTCCTCAATTAAGTCACAGTCATCACACACACTCATTCTAGTTCTCACCAACCACATTCCTTCATTTTTTTCACAGAGAAGGGAAAAAAAGATGTAACAACCAAATGCCTGTCATCCCATCCCTTTGGAAGCCAGAGGCAGGAGGATGGTGAGTTCAAGGCCAGCCAAGGATACAGCGAGACTCCATCTCAAGACAAGATACCGTTTTACAGAGTTTTAGTATTAGATGTTGACCTAAATTAATACCACTTAAGTAAATTATTATAGTGCAATGTGATGCAGGTCTCTGCCGTGAAACTGTGACAATGTGAAGCCATGAGTGTGGTAGTGTCCAGCACAGAGCAGACACACGGAAAACAAGTGAATGTTGAAGAGGCAGTGTTACAGCCGTTACAGCAGCAAGTACTACAGACAGAAATGAGTGCTAAAAGTTTCTTAGTTCTCAGGTTTTTCATTTGCTTGTCATCTATAATGCTACAGTTTTGTTATCTGCAGTGTCATACTTCTTTTAAATTTCTGGGTGCGGTGCAGTGCCTATAGTCCCAGCTACCAGGGGAGGCCAGACTGGAGGACAGAGAGTTCCAGAGCAGTCTGGGCAACACAGTAAGACCCCTGCCTCAAAAACTACTCACTCACTCACTCACTCTGCCAAACATATCAGCTGTTTGCCAGTACAGAAGAAGCAAGAACTTAAGGATGTTTTATTTACATTTGCAAGTATTTTATAGTAAAGCTAAAAAATTTAATCAAAATTTTCTTTAGCTGAGAGGTTCTAAAATGATGTATAATGTTAGATATAAAACATAATCCTTAGAAGGCCTTATAGTCCCATATGTAGTAAAGTAGGACTTACCTGTTTTTTTAAGTTATCATTCAATTCTTTCAGTGCATCAAAAGAGGACCTCAGTCTCTTGCTTTCTTTATTTCTCTCCTTAAGAACTTCAGTTAAATGTTCAACTTCTGCACTGTGTTGCTAGGATGAAAAAAATCTACACATTTAAAAACGAGGTAAGTGTCCCATTACTAATATTACCAAACATAAGTTAATTAAAAAGTAAGACACCTTCAACCACAGAAACTCTCATCAGTAATGGAGACAACTATGAAGCAGCCCCAAGTAGGACTTAACCAATTGGCTTTTTATGTTTACTTGTGAATCTGTCCAAAGCCTAGGCCTCATGTCTGGAAGTGGGCAACAGACTCATAGTAAGTGAACCTCTGTGAGTCACTGATCCCTAGTAAGACCTGTAATGGCAGATGAAGTTGGAAAGCCTCAAAGGATAAGACAAGATCACAGCCAAGAACACCTGGATCCGATCACAAGTAGATAAAGACTGTAGCCTCAGGCAGCTCACTCCTGGGTGGATTAATTTAATACCTTACTTGAGGAAGTCCTTGAGTGATTCTGCCCCTCCAGAGTACTCCTCTCCCTTCTTCTGATAATCAAATAAATACACGTCACCCACAGAGGTCTGGGTCTTAGTCCCGAGTCAATCTCAAATTCTCTAAGAGGGCTTTGATTCTCCTGCAGCCCTGAAATCATTCCATTTGCCTCTTTTTATTTAGCCTTCACCATAATTCGTTAGGGAGATTGTGGACCTGATTAGCCTGCAGTAACTAAGGGATATTATTAACACGATAACCAGTGTATTTAAGCATAGGTGATTAATGTGGCAAATAATTTATAAAAATAAGGTGATCAACCCGAGTGACAAGAAAACATCAATAGCATTTGGGGAAAAGGCTCAGGCACATTATCATACAAATTAAGTCTACTTTTCGCTTCTGCTCAGAAAAATACAACCGAAACATGTAAGTCACTGAAATATTTTCTACTTTACTTCAAGGAATAATAAAACAACAAAACATTTCTGATCCTTTTCAAGACACTAGTATACTACTCACACCTTTACAAATTAAAATGTAAGCTTCACATCATGCTTAAACATACTAGAAACAGTCCATAGAACTAACTGATTTCTTATTCTCATAACATAGCTAAAAGTCTGATGCCAGCTTCACATCTAAAAAAAATTTTTGTTTTTTGTTTTTTTGGTTTTTTTTCCCAGTACCAAGAAATGAACTCACAACCTTGTGCTTGCCAGGCAGGCGCTGTGCCGCTGAGCTAAATCCCCAGCCCATTCCTCTGAACCCCAAACAATTTGACTCTCTCCCTAACAGGTTTCAGAAATGACTCAAACCAACCTGTCCTCTAACTACATTTCAATGGGACAGCACATCAGATTTAAGATATGAATACTTATAAGACAAATAAGCTTAATGTGAGATCTGAGAATCTAAGCACTCTTTCCTTAGCCTGTGGAAAACTCCAACCTGAAAAGTGTATTTATGTGATTTTATTACTATCTTAAATGGCTCCGCGAAAACCTAGTATACAGTTACAAATACAGGT
Organism: Chinchilla lanigera; assembly: GCF_000276665.1. Classification (NCBI taxonomy): domain Eukaryota; kingdom Metazoa; phylum Chordata; class Mammalia; order Rodentia; family Chinchillidae; genus Chinchilla; species Chinchilla lanigera. The sequence continues at coordinate 12,259,623 of NW_004955470.1, read as the reverse complement.
ATTTTTAGAAGTAGCTTAATATTCCTATTGTCCAACTGTTCCACATTTAAAGATATTAAAACAATGTGAGCTCCACTTCCAGGAAGGAAGGATAGCCCCACCTCCCTCTGTCCTGACTAAAAGCCCTGGACAAAGCCCAACAGCAATCACTGGATGCCTTGAAAAGCAGAAAGGAGTGAAGTCCAGAGAAACCCTTAGGGGTGATCGTGCTCATGTTTCTGTTTTCCCTTTGCTCTTGACGTTCTGCTCCAAGATGAAGAAGTGGAGGGAGAAGTGGGGTGAAACCTTCCCATCTTCCCTCCAGGAGAGCCAGAGGAGGGCCCCACAGCCCAAGGGTAGGGACCTGGGAGAAGATACCCAGGAAGAACCCCCACTGCCCCTGTAGCTGCCCAGCAGCCAGGCAGGGGACAGAGAAGCCCAGAGGCAGGCCTCAGGCTTCCCCTGGGAGGCTGTGCACAAGACAACCCCAGGCTCTGCAGCTCATCTAGGGGACCCCGCTCCACAGGCGGGCAGAGACAAGGGCTTAAAACAGCAACATTCTCCAGAGACATGAAATTCACCCAAACTACACCCAAAAGGTTTCACGTACAATCCCAAAATTGCTGGACACACAAAATACAACAAAGTCTCAAAAAAAAAGACCATCGGGGCTGGGGATTTAGTTCAGCAGCACAGTACCTGCCTGGCAAGCAGGAGGTCGTGAGTTCAACTGCCAGTACTGGAAAAAAACGAACAAAAACAACAACAACAAAAAAAGAGACCATCAACAGACACCAATCTGAGAAGACCAGATGCTTCCATCTCTGCTTCATGAGGTAAACAGTGTGAAAGCAAATGTGAACACACATTCTTAGAAGAAACGCAAAACTTTTAAAGAATATAATTTAAAATGTGAGAACTTTATCAGAAATAATACATCCACTAAATGGGCTCAATATCCACATGGTTGTGAAAGGAAACAGTGAACCTAAAGAGAGACCAAGGGAAATTATCTACTCAGAAGACAGAGATGAGAAAACAGGAACAGAACCTCAGACATCTTTTGATAGCAAAAGTTACCAGAGACCCAGGAAAGGAGAAAGCAGTTAGAGCAGAAAAAATACTGAAGGAAAGATTAGCTGAAAAATCCCCAAACTTGGCAAATAGTTAAATTTCTAAATTCAAGAAGCACATAGCCCTTGAATCAGACAAACTCGAAGTAGACAGGTCGTTAATGATCCACTTACAAGTCGTCCTGGCAAAGGCAGATCTCAGGGACAGGACAGATCAGGGTTGCCGAGGGCTGCAGATGAATACAGAGGAGCGAGGGGCCACTCTAGCCCAAGAACAGTGGTGACTACAAAGCTGTCTGCAGGTTCAAAATGTATAGAAAGATACAGCAAACAGAATGACTTTCACCTTATGTCAGTTCCAAATACTACAACTATCTTTTGATATGAAGCACAGAAGTAAACACCACCACCTATATAATACCCTCCCCAAAACATTTCAACTGAGTATCAGTGTCAGGAAACAATCAGGCCAACCCCATGTGTGATCTGTTTCCAAGACTGCGGAGCTGGACTCTTCAACAACAAAAATGGTGATGCTGGGCACTTGAAAATTAAAGAAACCAACATTCACCCACCAAATATGCATGCATTTTGTCTGGTTCCCTGCTCAGAAGATAAAGTAAAACGAAAAGCAGCAGAAGATACCCTGGAGGCAGCACAGGGCAGGGGTTGGAGCTGCCGCTGGACCGCGGGCTCTGGGTGGACTGCAGCCCGCACCCTGCTCCAACGACACATCTGCCACCATGGTCTCAGGCGCTTCAGCACAGCAGGGGTTTGCAGGACTGTGCAAGGTGAGGACAACAGGAAGGGGAAGAGAGCAACTGTGACAAAATGTTAAGAATCAGTGAATCTCAGGAAAAATGAGAAATTACAATACTTTAAGATCAAAGTCTGTAGTTACCTCCTTCATAATCTGAAATCTTGTGAGAACCTCCTCCTCAACACCTTTGATTTTATTCAAGGCATCTTCATGTCTGAAAAGCAGTTGTTCTCTCTCAGTTAAAAAGCGTTCTCGCCTCTGGAGCTCTTCCGCGAAGTTCCGCTGGGCGGCGCTCTCGCACTGCACCAAAATGCCAGGTGTAAGTGTGTTAAGGACTCACGAGAGCTGCACGCTGCATCTTACCAAACAGACACTCAGTGCTTCTCAGAAACACACTTCTGGCACCTACAGAAAGCTGTGTTCCAGCGGGGTTAGACCAGTGCAGCAAGGAGCATCTGTGTGAGGATGCAGCACAGGGCACTGTGGGTCCAACGGCATCAGCACCATGCAGAACCAGCCCCACCTCACCCGCAGGAGCTGCACCTGCCCTGCTGTCTGTCAGTCACCTGGAAAAGGCGCTGACCCCGTTTCTGCCTCGTGACAACAAAGAAACACCCAGAGAAACAGCACGTGCCACAAAACGTGAGGCCCTGGGACTCACACCCTCAGTCTCTGACTGAGCTCACACCGCAGCCCAGAAACTCTCAACATTTCCAGTCAGCCTTCTCCTCTGTTCCCTGAGAATGTGTATGTCCACAAACGGATCGCAGTATTTATTACTCAGCTCGCACCGACCGTGATCCAACACAAATGCACCTTCGAAGCACCATGCTGAGAGGAGCCAATGCCAGAGGCCACATAACAAAGCACTCCACCTGCATGGAACTCCAGGGCAGACTCATCCGCTAGACGGAGGGGAGTCAGGGAAAACGAGAAGACCATTCACAGGAGCGGGCACCTTCGGGGAGGATGAATACTCAAAGACTGGCTGAGACAGCAACACAACTCTGTGACTGTATTCAAGATAATCTGATTGTCCACTACAAACTAATGCGTCACGAGTGTAAGAGCAAAGAATGCGCCTTCTCTTCCTCCAGTTCTCATCACTGTCTATCCAACTTCCCCCAAATGAACTTCTGTTTTGCCCGCCCCACCCTCTCCCATGTGCTGAAACCCAGGCCCCAGCACGCCCCCCAAGCTCCAGACCACCCTCTGTGCATGTGCACACACAGAGCTCCAGGCTGGACACTGCGCGGTCCCCACGCCCGTGATGGAGGCTTGGTTACAGCAGCTTTCCGCTGCCACACCGGACCCAACACAACAGGTGAATGACAGGGACTGGGACCTCCAAAACCACAAGCCCTAATAAACTTCTGTTATTCCTTTTCTTTGATCTGCCCAGACTGGTCCTGAGCTCATGGACTGTGATCCTCCTGCCACTGCCTTCCAAGCAGCTGGGACTAAAGGCTGCACCACTGTGCCTGCCCAACCCTCCGTCTTTCTAAGTTGACTATCTCACAGGCATCTTTCCAAGCAGAAACTAGGTTACACTTCGCCGGTGGACACTTGACACACACACAAACTGCACCCTCCGAGATAAAGCCCAAGGTAACAACAGTCGGTGTGCAGAGGCGATTTGAACAATGAGCCCAGAACGCCTGCTTGGCACACCACCCTTTACCAGGGTTTGCTCACTGATGAAGGGGGCATGGAAGGAGCATGACAACAGACTGCCCAGACACACACCTGGAAGGAGCACACCACCGCCTCCGTGTTTCCCTCCCACCCTTCACCACCACAGCAGTTTGCTTCCTTCTGACTGCCCCAGTTATCTAAATGATAAAAATGACACAGCCTGTAGTCAAATCTGCTAACGCTTGGCGCTTAAAACACGAATCCTTCTGAATTCTCACTACAGGGTTCTGCACACAATTCTTACCTGCAGCTTCAGGTGAATCTGAAATAACTCTTCATATATCTGATTTATCTGAGGAGGAAGCAAACCCTGCTTGTGTGACACTCTCAAGTTTGGACAGCCGGTGCGCCGCAGAGGGACGTCTCTGGCATCGCCACCCCACTCAGCACGAGGTCCTGAGGCTGCGTTCGTCAGGAGGGCAACTGTGAAAGTTTTACATATTCTCAGACACAGCCATCTTCAGAAGAGCTGCTGTAACATGAACTGGGCTCTTGCTAGAAAGTCCTGCAAGGTGGCCAAGACTGGTGAGAGGGTAACATTTAGAACACCAGGAATACACAGAAACTCACCATACTCTTTTACGCACATGTGAGATAATTTCAAACTTAATTATTTCAAAGTGCACACAACCACTTGTGTATTAACTGCCCTGGCCCAAAAACAGCTGTCTCAGATCCCCCAAACTAACTCCTCACCAACCGCACTGTTAGTCACTGCTTTTCTTTCTAGTTTCTATTGTTCAAGTTTGAAAAGTCCTCATTTGTTTTTAACCTTTCTTACATGTCTGTAATTATATAACTTCTTTCACCTAATTTTTTGTTGTGTTTTGTTTTTTGGTATTTTGAGACAGAGTCTCACTTTGTAGTTCAGGGTGACCTCAAACTCACAGCTATCCTCCTGCCTCAGCTTCCCAAGTGCTGGTACATCCTGTTTTAAACACTAACATGCTGATTCTGGGACAGGCTGGCAAACTTTCCCACTCCGTCCTGTTCACAAACAGGTGACAATGCTCCCTGACCACGGCGGCCACGGTGCCACCAGGATCCTAGCGCACAGGCCCAGAGCTGCTCTGGGGACACAGGTGGGGGCCAAAGCACTGCTCAGCTGTACTGGTGGTGCCACTCTGGGCCGACCATGGTGCAGTGAAGAGTGGGTCCTCTTGGCCCACGACTCTGCCCTCAGGTCCACTTCTGCTCAGAGTAAGAGCTCAAACTCTACACAGTGGTTCTGACTGGCATTAGCCTCTTGGGAACCCCAGCCAGGGGTGGCTGGTGGTTCTACATCCCAAATCTTAGACAGAAGCTACAGGAGCCATAAATAAAAACACGGAAATTTTTCTTTTGGTTTTTTGACACAGAGTCTTAGTTTTTAGTTCAGGTTGGCCTTGAACTCACTACGAAGCCCAGGCTGGCCTCAAACCAGCCTCAAATCAGGAGTGATTCTCCTACCTTGGCCTCCTGGGTGCTAAGATTATAGGTATGAGCTACTATGCTCAGCTATAAATTAGAAAAAATTGCACTTCAGTTTAGCAAACACCTAAAAGTGAAAGCCAGCGCTTGGCTTGCCTTCCTAGGTCCCTGCTTCACCAGCTGCTGGCCTCAGCATCTATACTTTCTTGGCCAACTTTCAAACATACTCAACTTTTTAAATAGTGTATCCTGTTTTCCGTGGGAAAGTCTAGCAGGGAATGGGAAACACAGACTCAGGGTGAATTGATTTTCATTGTCCCCAAATGGAGATCAGTGTGGAAGGGTTGGGTGACGGCACCTTGGCACCTTGGAAGAAGCTAGGGGCAGAGGTGCAGCCTCCTTTGCAATCCTGGCAAAGGAGCAATGCAGCCAGGGACAGAGAGGTGCTAGAGCTCTGAGCTGGAAAAGGCATCTTGTACGTGATCTGGAGTTTTAAAATGCGCAGCTACTCAACTACAATCATGGCCTCACCTCCCACCAGATACCGACATGAAGCAGCAGCAAAGGCACCCCCACGTATTCGGGTGATCGTGAACTTACTCTGGTATGTCTCGACAGTACCAGTGTGCAGGAGGAAGATCAGGTTTGCCCTTCTCTCCCCCTTCAGTTTAGTAACCAGCGCAGAAGTGTGCGGCTCTGGGACAGGGCCTAAGGGAGCACTGGCCTAGGCCAGGCCCGGTGCCGTTCCCAGAGGCAGAGGGGAAAAGCATCAGAAGCAGAGGCACACAGCCGCCAGGGCCCGGCACTGTCACTACGAGGAAGCGTCATACGCTCTACTAGACACAAGTAGTACTTCAAGGTTTACCTTTTTCCATTTCTTTGAAGGACCGCTTGGTCATTGTGGGGGTATTAACTCCATGATCATTTTCAATTAATTCTTCTTCTGTTTCCTGTTTCTTCAAACCATGAAAAGAATCCAGTTCACCATCTAGGCTTTAAAAAAAAACTTATCACAGAAATCTGGAGGTTTACTATAGCATTTGAAAAACAAAAAACTGCTTTTCAAATATTAACAGCATGACAAATAAGAAAAAAGTAAAAAGTAAACATTTTTTAAAACATTAAAAGCATAGAAACAGTAAAAATTAAAAACTAAAGCCACTGAGCCTGTTAACCTATTATTGTATCTTTCAACATTTCAACATCTTTTCACATTAAGTACAGTGTGTAGTACAACTGCGTGCATCTGAGAAATGCTCTGCAGCTGCCGAGCTTTCTGTGGACGCCCAGCAATTCAGTGAGACACCTGCAACAGGCACTGCTGCCCACACTTTCAAGTGAAGAGTTGATGAGGGAGCCGAGCCCACGGAAGTGGACAGGCCACCAAAGTGGGAAAGGGAAAAGCACAACTGGAGGACACAGCATCAGCTCTCCAGCGAGCCCCTCACAGCTGAAATCTGTAGAGCAGCCTTGCTCAAAGGAATATAATTCAAGTTGCACAGGTAACTTACATTTTTCTGGTAACACATTAAAAAGAGGCAAAACTTTAACAATGTATTTAACCCTATGAATCTAAAATGTTAGTATTTCAACAGATAACATAAAAAATGACTGAGAAGATATTTATGTTCTCTTAACCACACTAAGTTTCTGCAGCACCTCCACGCAGACCAGCCCTTCTGGTACACGAGGCCTGGAGCCCCAAGCTATGCAGACGGCCTGCCTGCAGCCTAGCTCACAGCCAACAGCGCACGGGACTGTCCGATGCCACCAAATCCTTCACAGCACCGAACTTCGAAGTTCTAATTTGGAGTTACACAAAAATCTTTCACCAAAATGGAAAAATGAGCCAGCAGTTAAACACAGGAAAGTAATTTCCATAAATTCATAGCTGTTACTTAAAAGCAACTTCACTTTCCCTACTGTACAACCTCGCTTGTGTCCATGTCTCAAATCTAGACTGTTTTGTGAATGCCAAATGAAACAGTAATAACAATAAAGAACACATGCCAGGTGTAGTGGCACACATCTGTAACCCCAGCACTTGGGAGACTGAGGCAGGAGGATAGTCGTGAGTTCAAGGTCAGGCTGCACAATGAGACCCTGTCTCAAAAAAAAAAAAAAAAGATCATGCTTCACATTTGAGGGCTTTACTATGTACCCAGCACATTTCCAAGTGTTCTACATGAACTGATTCATCTAAGAAGTAATCTGTTTAAAAAATTCAAGTTCCCAAATATCACACACTGCCGGGCGTGATGGCACACGCCTGTAATCCCAGCACTTGGGCGGCTGAGGCAGGAGGATCACTGCAAGTTCAAGACCAGCGTGAGCTACAAAGTGAGCTTAAGGCCAGCCTGAACTGCATAGTGAGACCCTGTCTCAAAAAGACAAAAAAAAAAAAAAATCACATTAAGAGTATAAATATTGTATTTTAACTGTCTTTTTTCTCTCCACAATTAATGTCAACACTTTATTCTGTATGTGCAAACATCCATATGGTCCTACATTACTTTGAAACATTTTCTTCTTCCTGATACCCACAGCATTCCTTCTGCCACACACTGTCATTACACAATATTCAATTTAAAATTGGATTTCACTCTAGCTTCCTTGTTTTGATATTTTTTACCTATAGAAAGCACAGCTCACATAGCCAGCACTGTGCCAGGCAGATTTTGCAGTGGCCATTTCCCCAACTACACAACGTTCGGGCCTTAAGCACTAGAGACATGCAACACACACCATGCTGCCACTGCCCAAAAAGCCTGCAGGCACTTTTCTTTCTCTTTAAGAAAGAGAGCAGGATCTTCATTTGATGAGTAACTCTAAGAGCTCAATACATGGTCCCAACCATCTGGCGGGCTCCATGCTGCCTACATTACCTGGCAAGGAAAGGCAAGCATGTGAACATCGGCCCTCCTCCCTCTCCCAGTTTCCTCACACACTGGGGCAAGCGTGACAGAGAACTCGGTATACTTTACCGATTCCCCTCCAAGTGTTTGAATGAACTGCAAAAAGGCATCACACAGTGCCTCCTCTCCTCAGAATAACATCTTCCTGATGAGCCGACCTTATCTCCAGAGCAGCAGACATCCACATCACCTGCACGGAGAAAGGGGCACAGTAAAGACAGGCCGGCGCTGCACGCGGGCCTCACGCAGGCGGCTGTCTGCAGTTCTCCCTAACGCAAACTTGCAGAAAACAGCAGCCAACCTCCCATTTACACAACATCTGACTACAAAATCCTTCTCCACTTCCACGCGTGGTCCTAGAGACCACCTGACAAGGAAAGCAAGCAGCACCGATGCCTTTAACCTCGTCAACAGGTTAGGAACTTAAAAGCCAGGGAACTAAAGTGAATGTTTTCCAAATTACACAAATAGCACCGCAGGCATGCTACTCGGAAATTCACAATCCAGGCTCAACTTCAGAATCCAGCCTTCTTTCCTCCCAATAACATACCTCACTGATCCTCAGGTGTCTGTTTAATACACAGACAGTGTCTCCAAATCCAGTGAATACAGGAAAACTTCTACTATAAAAAACTCATATTCTCTTCCTCTGACAGGCATTTTACCCCCTCAGAAATTTAATGGTGCTCCACTTTATAGTTTTGAGTTGTTCTGTTTTGTTTTTTTAAACTAAGCTTCAGGACAAATTTCAAACTAAAATATAATTAAAATACAGTTTTAGCTTAATATTTTTCTAAATTCAATGATACCTGGAATTCTTTTCATACTTTTCCAATCAACTTTTTAATTTCACAAAAACTTACAATGGAATACACAGAAAACAATGAAATAAGCTAATCAACACCCCGATAAACTTTAAAGATAATTACTTCTGGAAGGCTGAGACAGGAGGACGGCAAGTTCAAGCCCAGCATGGGCAACTTAGTGAGACTCTGTCTCAAAGGGGATGTAATTCTATGAAAAGGCCTTGGGCTCAATTCCCAGTATCACCAAAACAAACAAATGAATAAATAAATAAAACTACTGTTTCTGCTGCGATTCTCCCAAAGTTTAAGGACTACAAGGAATATTAATAAATCAGCAGACTAGCGGTTAAGATATACCTCACTACCGCTATGTACCTCGGCGGCACGGCACGTCGGCCCACCCAATCCCATAGTATAATCTTTTCCAAATGTTTGATATATTCCTCCTTCACTGTAGTTACTATCTTAGCAATTCAGAAAAGTCCATGCCTAAAAAACAGAGGCTGGGGATTTAGCTCAGCGGCAAAAGCGCCTGCCTGGCAAGCGCAAGGTCGTGAGTTCGGTTCCCGGTACCGGAGAAAAACCAAAAA
>NW_004955470.1:12199787-12249555 GCF_000276665.1 Chinchilla lanigera | reverse complement strand
CCTCGCCGGCGCCGCCGCCCCCGAGCCCGTAGCGGCTCTTCAGACGCTCCACTAGCAAATCCTGCCCCGGCGGCTTCACGACGCGCGGCTCCATGCTCGCCGCGGCTCGGCGGTCTCCCAGGGAACCGCGTTCAAACCGGCGCCGGGGCCGGGCAGCGCGCTGACGCAAAGGCTCGGCTCCCGGGACGCCGGGCGGGGCGAGACGCTGAGGCGGACTCCGCGGCGCATGTGCGCCGAGGCAAAACGGCCCCACCCTCCAGAGGGCAAACGGCGCTGTGGGCGGGGCTCGCAGCACGGGCACGTCATGACGCACTAAATGCCGCCCCTCCGGGGTACGTTGGGCTGTGGGCGGGGCCACCGGAAAGCGACAGGCGGCGCCTAGCACCGGCCCGGTCTAAGGTCCTCGCGTGGCGGGTATTTTCAGTTTACGACGGACGACTCAGAGCTCACTGGTAGTACATCTCTCGTAAACCTGACTGAGCAGGCTTAGGCTTTGTCTACACTCACCGAACACCCGACTTCACCGCAGGGGCCCTGCCCTACGGAGATGACCACCCAGACCAGACCAGGCGGGACGCCTCCCTTCCCGCACGAGCACAAACTTCCTTCAAAAGCAAACCAACCGGCCTTCCCAGTGCAGAGCTCTCTCTAGGCACTCGGTCTCTACTGGTCATCAACTTCAGAACGAGACAGACTGAGGGAACAGCTATGAATTGTGATGCTCAGGTGTGTATGGATCTTTTTTTTTTTTCAGACAGGGTCTTGCTATGCAATGTAGCCCAGCCTGGCCTGGAACTCACAGCGCTGCTCCTGCCTCCCAAGAGTGCGGAGATTACAGGCGTGGGCCACCACGCCCAGCTGACTGGATTATTTTTAAAACCTGAACTGTATTAGACCAATTCAGCATATTACTGTCTAAAGCTTAAAACCAATACTTTTATCCTTAAAGTATTACTTAAAATGTATAATGAATTTCAGCACTTTTAATGAGACAATATAAAATTCAGCCAGTTTGAAAAAAGTACGTATCAACATGCGTTTATAGTAGCATACAGAAACCATACAGAAAACACAAAGTTCTTTCCTGACATGTGACACAAAGGTATTTTCATAAATGCCTCGAGCCACTTCTAAGCATGTTTGGGATACTAATACTGGAAAAGTCAGTTTACATTTGATTTTGTTAAATTTTTGGTAAAGTTTTTAAAGCTTTTGAGTTCGTAACTAATGCTTTATTAGGACAGCATGAAATCTACAAAAGGCCTCTTGAAAAGCATTTGCATTTGTTTAAATTCATGGTAATGGCATCAATGGTCTCCGCTGAAAACTTACAATACTTTTTACATCAATTACACTTATTTCTGAAGAAGTCAGTTCTAAATATTAATTGTGCATATATGTGATCCACAGTTCTCTAAGGTCCAAATGATACAAGTGGCAGGGTAGGCTTCTTTGTAGCAATGTCCCTGCCTCATTGCACTGGGCATTGAATAGGTCAGCAACACAGGATACCCTAAACCTCACCACCTTTCCTCACTAGACAAAAAGAGGTGTCTTCACTGGGACGAACACAGAGGGTCGTAGGGAGTCAATATTCATGAGCAGAACATACAAGAGTGTGTGTTTCAGCTAGATTCCTTGAAGTTTCACACAATAAAAAACATCACCTTTATCAGTTTGCCTAATTTTTGGCAGAAGCTACTTCCAAATACACTTTTGATGTGTATCAACCTTGAGAAAATTATGTGGCAGTTAAATTTCTCCTCAATCGTCCTCCTTACTAGAATGAACAGACAACTAGATGCACAAGTAACAAACTTTTAAATGTCATGGCGGTTATCAATTGTCACTTTATTTCTGCTACAAAATTCACCAGAAAAAAGTACTGCAACAATCTAATATAAAGCAAATCTTTAACCAAAGAACATGGTATAGACCTCTGAAAAATATCCATACTTTTATCACAATAACTGCAAGGAAAAATTCAATTCTATCATCAGGACCAAGCTGAAGTTTCTGAGGTAGTAGAGACAGATAACAAAAAAGTTGAAGAGGAAAAAACTCCCACAAAACTAAAGAAAAAAAATCAACCAGTTTTTAAAAACTATCTTCAAAGGGTACAGGAAGCTTTGCATTTTAAGAAAGAAGGTACTCCACTTAAAAGTTAATTTGAATTATACAGGAGGTGTAAAGATTATACAGAAGAGCACTTTGGTTAACTCTCTACCTTCTCTGGCTCTATTCATTCATAAATGAGCCTGTGTATAAGCAAACACATCAATGGTTAAGATCACCAATATGCGTACTTCAGGTCTAAAATTAAATTATCTGAGTTGTGGTCCCTATATTCATTCAAATCGTAAGTATATACATGCAGGAAGTCCAAACATCTTAAAAGGAATTAAAAATTAAATTGCATATATCATATTCCTTCAATAGTTTGCGAAGGTATATTGCTTTTAACAAGATTAGTATTATTCCACTTTAATATAGATATGTCAGGAGTACATAAACACAAGTACACCTGAAATACATCAGTGTTTAAATTTTTATTTCACACCATGCAAGGTCAATTATAACACATTAAAGAGTGACAACAGCTATAAGCTGCAATTTTACATTTATACATTGGAAACGTCCACTTTCCAAAGCTGAACACAATTACCATATTGTCTATAACAGGTAAGCTTCAATTCAACTGCTTATACAGATAAAATTTACTAAGAAAAACAGTGATTCTATAACTGTCCACATTCTGTGATACTAATTCTTTGACTAACAGAACCTTTGGGAGAACCAAATGATTCAATCTTTTTCACAGTATCCATGCCATCCTTAACAAACCCAAATACTACATGTTTAAAGTCCAAATGTTCTGCCTTTTTCAGTGTTATAAAAAACTGAGAATTATTCGTATCCCGGCCTCGATTGGCCATAGATAATAAGCCAGGGCCAGTATGCTTCACACTGAAGTTTTCATCTTCAAATTTATCTCCATAAATGGACTTTCCTCCTGTCCCATCATGTTTGGTGATATCTCCTCCCTTAAAAAAAAAAGTTTTTTTTTAGTTAGTAGCAGTCCTGAACAATACATGAAAATACACACAGAAGTCATAACAGGGTAAGTCCTAAATACCGAGCTTCCTTAAGAATACAATTTGGAAGTAAAAAATGCAATCTGAAAAATAAATACTTTTGAGAAAAGACAGAAAATAAAAAGGGCAGGCATAGCGGTGCATGCCCCATAATCCCAGTACTTGGGAGGCTGAGGCAGGAGGATCACTGAGTTCAAGGCCTATCTCAAAAAGCAAGACCCTGTCTCAAAAAGTAAGTCAAATAAAATGGATGCTCCTTCACCTTCCGTTTCTGCCAGGTTACACCTGTATTAGAAATGTAGACCTTCTGGTATGAAAGTTTAGGACAGGAGTAGGAAGTTGAGTGGTACTGCCAACTACTGAGCAAGAAAGCTAAAGAAATCTAAAGACAACTTCAGGGTGGAGTCAAGAAGAAATGCTCCAATTTCTTTCTTTTTTTTTGAGACAGGGTCTCACTATGCAGTTCAGGCTGGCCTTGAGCTCATTTTGTAGCCCAGGCTGGTCTTGAACTCGCGAGGATCCTCCTGCCTCAGCCTCCTGAGTGCTGGGATTACAGGTGTGCGCCCCCACGCCCGGCCTTCCAGTTTCTGAAGTTAGTGTGGTACACTGTTCTAGAACTTCTTCTGTGATCATTAATACTTACTTGACAAACAAAATCTGGAATTACTCTGTGAAAAATAGAGTTCCTGAAGCCGAAGCCTTTCTCTCCAGTGCACAGTGCTCTGAAGTTCTCAGCAGTTTGAGGAACAATGTTTGAAAATAACTCCATGGTTATCCTTCCTAGAGGTTCCCCATCCGCACACACATCGAAGAATACCACAGGGTTGGTCTCCTTTGACAACTCTGCTGCCAGTGACACGTGTCCTTTCTGAAGTTTCAATAAATTCTGCTGACATTCTTCAAATTTCTTCTTAAAACACTCAGCCATTTCCTTTGTTTTAAACCTCACTGCAAGCTGTTCCACTTTCGCTTCACCATCTAGTAAAAGAAAAAATGATCTTCATATTAAAATAACTTATACAGTGTGTTACATTTGTTACAGATTTTAGAAAAGTCAAATGACTGGAAAGTAGTAGCATCAACAGGTAGCAACTCACCTGCATAATCCGAGGCAGTCCAAACTAAAGCATTATTAGACACATTTAAGGGTTTTAACTCCATTGTTTTAGTAATAACATGGTTTGCACACACTTTGAAGACCTGGTCTCTTCTCATCAGGATCCGGTAATAATTCTTCATTGTATGCCAGAGAATCTTAATATCTCCAACACCACGCTCCTTCCACTGACTGACATCTCGATCCCATCGATAAAGTTTGGCTCGCTCTTTAAACAAAATTTCTTCATCTTCTTCTCCAGATTTTACTTCTACCTATAAAGAGATGATTATTCACAACTGATGCTTGTAATAAATATGGTAGCACATCCCCCATATCTAAATTTTCTTTTTTTTTTTTGATACTGGGAATCAAACTCAGGACCTTACACTTGCCTGGCAGGCTCTTGTGCTACTGAGCTATATCCCCAGCTCTCTAACATGTTTCCTTTGGAATGACATTAACAGATTTTTTAGTATGAAAACTGATGGTAAGATCCTAAGACTGGGAACAAACCTGACTTGGTGGAGGCAGTAAGACCTACTTTATCTTTACCTGATTTGCTACTATGTAGCATTCATTCTTCTCTAGGAAAGTAAATGCCTTCCTTTCTAGGGCAGAAGTAGTTTCAAAAAGTGCTGCTTCTTAAAAAGATATTAAACAGTGACAGAATGAAAAATGGCAAAAATAATTTTCGTGACAAAACATTCTTAAAAAAAAAAAAGAAGAAAAAAAGGAAAGGTTACTTCCTAATGAAAAATCTTTTGCCAAGTATGAGAACTTACTTTGGTCTCCAGAATTACAAACAAACACGATACTTTCACATATGAAAAATTTTTTTATTTCTTCCCAACAACTGCATCAGCAAGTACAAAACCTTCCAAGCAGGGCTGGAGTGTAGCTCAGTGGTGGAGCCCCTATCTAGCATGCACATGGACCTCGGTTTCGTCCGTCACAGCACACACACGAGCTGGACTGCTAACAAGAAATTCTGAAAGAAACAGTATCCCTACATAACAAGCAAGGCTAAATTTTAACTTCAACTGAAACTCTGCTATGAGTAAAACTTTCATCCCTTGACATTACCTCTGGCAATGACACTATTGGTTCAAAGTGGATGTCTTCACTATGAACTACTTCTTCGTCACTACCGTCTTCATCTTCAACAACTTTACGGCATGACTGTGTTCCAAACACAGCTGCTCCAGTATTCGCCCACTGGAAATTTTTATCTGTTAAATAAATTAGGATATTTAAACAGTGGAGCCTATTTTTATCAACTGTTTACCCAGATTAGATTATCAATGCATCTGATCAACAATGTGAAACAATACATATTAAAAATGTTGAAAATAATACTGTGAAAACTTCAATTCCTATATATAGGAATAAAGCCAACTATAGATTTATAGTTTCAGATATGTCTAACCATATAACAAAATGAACTGATCTGAAGTTAAATAAAAATACAAAATACAGACAAAAAAAGAAAAGCTACTTTGATGAAAAGCACACAAATTTCTGTCAAACCTTAACAACAAAGTATTAAAAAAAAAAAACAGGCAGGTGAGTTGTCTGAAAAAGGTAAGTAACAGGGCAGCAGGGAGAAGGCAGGGGCTAGGCTCCCTCCTGGTACTGTGGGATGGTTACATAAGGAATGCGGTCAGTACACAAATTCTCATTTGGTGTTTTTTTGCAGATAACTGTACCTATATGTGACCAAAATGGATTAAAAACAAACACCACCCGTAAAATGAAAAAGCACACCAATATTATACTAATTCTAAAACCCAAATCTTTAAAAAAAAATCTAAATGTATAGTTAAAAGAACAATGTTACTAAAGTCAGATATATTCTAAAACTGATAGTTTTGCATTTTTCTTAATTACACTAATTTTTTTTGTTGTTGTTGTTTTTTGTTTGTTTGTTTGTTTTTCTCTGGTACCGGGAACCGAACTCACGACCTTGCACTTGCCAGGCAGGCGTTTTTGCCGCTGAGCTAAATCCCCAGCCCCCAATTACACTAATTTAAAAGAAAAATTCTTACTGTTATATTATTGATAAAAAAGGCTTTGATTATTTAAACACTACACAAATGCAAGGAACGGGCTGGGGATGTAGCTCAGCAGTACAGCACCTGCCTAGCAAGCACAAGGTCCTGAGTTCGATTTCTGGTATCAAAAAGAAAATATGGAAGGTGTTATGGTTTATGTCTGTATGTCCCCCCAAAGCCTCATGCGGTCCCGGGGCAGTCTTTTGAAGTTTGATTAAGGGTGTGAGAGCTGCACCCACCCTGGGGTGGACAGTTTGCATATGTAAGGGAGAGGAAGAGAGTGCTTGAGGCCATTCCTCCCCCATTCCTCGCTGGTGTGTGGTTTTGCTGTATTCTGCCGCCCCCATTCCTCGCTGGTGTGTGCTTTTGCTGTGTTCTGCCGCCATGAGCCGTAGCCCTCTGCCATGTGCCACTCTGCCTTGTAATCTGCCAAATACGGACTGAAGCCTCCACAAACTGTAAGCAAAATAAATCTTTCCTTCCTTAATTTTGGGCGTCAGATATTTTGAGAGAAAAGTAACCAAGACAGAAGGAAGGCTGCCTGATTTAGTTACAACACTGAAACAAAAGACTGGTTATTTGTTGTGTATGATTCTGTAACATGATCATTAAAATCTCTCCTCTTGACCTTACCTTTGGAACCAAAAGCAAAATCCCCAGAATTACTAGAAGCCAAGTCTGCAAATGATAGTCCTGTACCACATCCAAATCCAAATGAAACTGTTTTGCTTTCTACTGGCAAAAGGAAAAAACAATTTACTATTTCATTTAACATATACTGAATATCAAAGCTTTACCCAGGATGTAGAAAAAACAGTGCACTTTCTACATTACTAGGTGAGGGAGTTTAGCTACAATTACTCCTTCTAATGAATTTCATAATACCACACCTTTGCTAGAAGTCAGTGAGATGCAAAGTTAGCTACACTAAGCTGGATATAAATGATACAGCTTCGGGGCTGGGGATTTAGCTCAGCGGCAAAAGTGCCTGCCTGGCAAGCGCAAGGTCGTGAGTTCGGTTCCCGGTACCAGAGAAAAACCAAAAAACCAAAACCAAAAACAAAAACAAACAAAAAAATGATACAGCTTCTGCTGTGTAGTCTTTTACATCTTAAACAATCAAAAAGCAGGATTTTATGAAATATCTATTTAAAAACTTTCAATCTTCTCTATTATAAGTAAGCTCATAAAAATCAAATGTCTCATTATTCTTGGTCATCAGACGTTTGGGAGTCTTGTCTGAACTTTTTTTTTTTGCAGGGGGCAGGAACTGAACTCATGACCTCATGCTGGGCAGGCACACGCCTGCCAGGCAGGAACTGTGCCACTGAGCTATATCCCAGCCCTTTTGCTTGAATTTTATCCAGGTTTAGCTGCCTTAGCTGCCTCTGAAAATGCAGACGTTTTAACTTACCTGCCTCTTCCACCAAAGTAAAACTAAAGCAACAATGAATTTACCACTTGTGCCAGGCGTGGTGGTGCACGCCTGTAATCCCAGCACTCGGGAGGCTGAGGCAGGAGGATCGTTGTGAGTTCGAGACCAGCCTGGGCTACAAAGTGAGTTCAAGGCTAGCCTGAACTGCACAGCGAGACCCTGTCTCAAAAAGATTAAAAAAAGGGGGCTGGGGATTTAGCTCAGCGGCACAGCGCCTGTCTGGCAAGCGCAAGGTTGTGAGTTCGATTCCCAGTACCGGAAAAAAACTTAAAAAAAAAAAAAAAAAAAAAAAAAAAAGGCAAACAAAAAAAAAAAAAAGAAAAAAAAAAGAATTTACCACTTGTGACTTTTGAACCTAAAAAAGGTAATGCAGACACAATGCAATGTATAAAGCAAAACAATTTACAGAGATACTTCCTCTATACATAAAAAAAAAAAAAAAAAGGAAATGGAAAGTCAGGAAAAGAGCAGTATTAAATATTTTAGTTACACTAATTAAATACTTAGTTTAGCAACCTTTTACCTATGAGACATTTAAACCCCTATTGCAATATTTTCTACTTCACATGTAACTAAAACATTCTGAGTATGTGTGAGTGGTAACATAATTAACTTAATTCACATAAAGTTCTAATAAAAACACTGTCACAAAGAAAATTACCAAGTAAGTAAACTATCATCTTTTATGCCAAGATAGGTTAGAATCACACTGCTTTCATTTCCCTGATAACCATAACCCTAACTGTGGAATCCCCAGCTGCTGCCTGCTGGCAGACACTATGATTCTCCTGACCATCACTCATATCTTAGGTCTGTTGTTTTCAAGCCTAGCATGGTAGAGTACTCTGTAATCCCAGCACCCAGAAAGCTAAGGCAAAAGATAGCAAATTTAAGCCCAGCCTGGGCAATTTAGTGAGACCCTGCCTCAAAAAATAAGAAGGGCTTGTCTGGGCATGGTGGCATACGCCTGGTAAGCCCTGCACTCAGGAGCCTGAGGCAAGAGGATCACTGTAAATCTGAGGTCAGCCTGGGGTACACAGTGAGTTCAGGGCTGGTCTCAACTACATAGCATAATTTTTCTTATCTCAAAAAAAAGGCGGGGGGGGGGGGGGGTGGAGATGACACTCACTGGTAGAGGGCCTGCCTAGCTCATGTGAGGCTCTAGGTTCAATCCCAGTGCCACAAAAGTTGTCATCATCGTCTTTTCAGTGAGTTTTTACAAGGTACCTTTAGAAGTTTATCTTCAGATCCATCTTCTCAAACTTATATCTGTGTCTGATGTAATGAATGAAAAAATACACAGAGCAACTTCTACCTTGACGTGCAGATGCTGTGTCAGCTTCTGTCCTAGCAGACAAATCCACAGGCTTGTCCACAGTTCCAGAGGAAACAGGTAAAGAAGTGGTGGCTTTGGTGACAGGATCTAGTGCAGCCGGTGTGGTCCCAGCTGAACATGCACCATCAGCTGAACTGGTTATATCCTCCCTCTGGGATTTCTACCAAGAGGTGACAAGACACTAGCTGTTGAGTACTGACTGACAAAAAGGAGGACATAACCTACTTCAAGACACTAAGGGTGTAGACTTCCAGATGATGCACACCCTTGGCTCTATCATTTGCCAGTCTATCATGCCTGGACTGAAACCACAGGGCAGTGGTGGCAAACCTGTGCCACATGTGTTGTTTTTCTTTCAAAACAAAAGTTGTCAATGGTATGAGTTATTTTTTCTAAACTAAAACCTCAGGATTCAGTTTTAACTGGGGTGTTGGCACTTTTCGATATAAGAAGTGGGTTTTGGGTTGCAGTCTGGGTGCTCATCTCTAAAAGGCTCACCATCACTGATACAGAGCAAATGTGGTAAGGCTATAATGAGGCACTAAAAGAAGGATGAAAAATGTACAGGTTCATCTGCATTGCGGGCAGCCAGGAGAAGAGACGGAGAGTCATGGGGATGTCAGAAGGTGCCTTATTCTCAGCTGTTCAGTGCAGTTCACCAGGTCTGCACAGCTGCCCAGGTGCCCAGCTGCCTCCATCGCTCTATTTAGGCGCACATATTCACCACAGCCCACAGCCCCTCTCGTGGCAGTCTGGATTTACACAGTGGTAAAAACACAAGAGTGGCTACGTGCTAGTATCAAGCATGGGTATGTAAGTTATTTACTGAGATCATGAGGTGCACCAACCCCTAATGCACAGCCTGAACTACACGGTAGCCACCTTGTGCTTCGCTTTTTCCTACAGACAAAAATTACTAAAAGTCACACAAAGGATACAACTTAAATGGTGCCCTGAATAGTGCTTCTAGGTATTGTATTTTGAAATTCTTAGGAAAACTCCAATATAGTTTCACTGGCTACCAATCATTACGGAGAAGTGGCTCTAATTTGAAATAATACTGCTCAGGAAATAGCAACACAGGAAATGTTTCCCAATCCAACTACGATGCTAAAATTAACTGTTATATAGGAAGCAAAGATGATAGCAAAAAACTACAAGCCACTATCCCTGATGAATACAAATCTACAAGTCTGACAAAAATGCATGTATGCATGAATTTGATCCCAAATGCCTATGAAAATTATAATATACCATGACCAAGGTAGATTTATCCCAGGTTTGCAATGTTGGTTTTCTAAACATTGAAAAAAATCATTGTCACTCACAGATTTATGATCATAATAGTATCTGACAATATTTTCTATTTAAAACAAAAACTCTCAACTGTGGGGATGGTATATGTGGCAATATGTAATATTAACATTCCATACAAAGAGATTCTTTGTACCTAAAAACGATCCTGGTTAGTAGAATGTGGTGGCGTGTGCTTATAAACTCAGCACTTGGGAGGCTGAAGCAGGAGGAGTACCATGAGTTTGAGGCCAGCCTGGGCTACATACGGAGTTCAAGGCCAGCCTGAACTATACCGCAAGACCCCATCTCAAGAAAGAAAGAAAGAAAGAAAGACAGAAAAAAGGAAGGAAGAAAGGGAGGGAGGGAGGGGACAAAAGAAGAAGAAGAAGAGAAAGAAAAAAGAATCCTGGTCAGGTTTTGACTGGGACCTGCAGCTCCATTTGGGGAAATGTTATCCACTAGCTATGTGGGGTGTTCCGCTGACCTGATCATCTCCTCTACCTGCCAGCCACAACCTGTTACCACCTCGGCATGAGAACGAGCTAGCAGAAACAAGAATGGAGGTCTTACTTGGGCCTCCTGCGCCTTCTGGAGTTCAGCCTCAAAGTCTTCCCCATTTCCGTTGTCCTCCTCAGTATCACTGCAGACACCACAGAAAAAAGTCGGTGGAAGCTTTAATGTATCTGCTTTTGCCTTCTCTTCAACTGTTGGCTTCTTTTCCCAAACAATAACACACTCTTTCTCATCTGAAAAATCCATACAACACAAGCAAAAGAGAAAATGAGATGTCTAACGCTCAAGAGTCATCAGTTTTAACAAATGAATTGGAATAAAGCCTTCTATCAGTTACAATACTTTAATACACATTCATTTTTAAACAAAATATTTGTTTTAACATAAATAAGAAAACAGTATCAGTGTTTGTGACTACAATGCAAAATTGTTAATGACTGGTGCTCTTAAAGTGAGCTTAAAAATGACCTAAGGCCTCCATCTGAATTTGTCTTGTAATAATAGCTATATTAATAAACTGTTGGTGTTTAAAGATCTGAAATATGAGTAGAATGTATTGAACTGTTTAATGTGTAGTTTAGGTACTCAGAAGTATGCATGTAGAATTTACAAAATATGTTCAAATTAAATATTAATTTTAGTATTTGGTTTAGAAAAGCATGTTGTAATGTCTTCACTAAAAAAGCCGGGAGGTCCTCAGTACATGCCACAGACTCAGGTAACAAGGCCTACACATTCTCACGGAGACCAGGACCACAAAAAAGGCCAAAATGCTGTTCACCCAATATTTATTTTAAATATTTACTTTCAGTTATCATGAATGCATTAAACAAAACCAATAAAGACAGAAATGATCAAACTTTCTGGTTTCATTTAACAGATCTGTTTAGAACATAGTATGTTGCCATTTAAACCTAACATACCTGCTAGATTTTCTTCCAATGGCCTACATTTTTCTGAAACATCCAGATAGAGGTTTCCATTTAGTTTCTTGACAGCCATTTCAAAATCTTCATCTTAAAATACAATTGATAATATTAGAAAAAAGAACGTCTAGCCAAGTTCTGAGAGCTTTCTAGCTACCGACCCAGGATCATTTCCAGCTTCCTCCTCCCTGTCTACACAGAGCCCTGTCCGGCCCACCCAAGCCCAGCAGTCCCTCTGCGAGGGGCTCTGCTCACGCACCCTCGTGCCTGGCCCCACAGGGCCGGTCCCCTACACCACTGCTCAACTGATAACAACCACCATAACACACGAAGTTCTCCATCACCAGAAGCCTGTCTGCCTTCTGTTTCTCTCCTAAACTTCCAGGACTTCTGGAAAATATGATCACTTTCAAGTCCCTCAAAACACCTGCCTACCACAAGACAACTATCCAAATAACGCTTGCGTAATGCATGCCATTCTTCTGATCATCACATCCAGTGGTATTTACATGTACACTTATGGTGCATGTTTACCTGTAAGGATCTCTTTGGGAAGTCTTAAAAGTAAGCTTTTAAATTAAGCCATAGTCCAGTTACTGAGATTAACAGGAGCAAAATGCTTTTAAAACACAAAGGATTTACCATCTTCTTCGTCTTCACTAACGTAATCTGGCCTATTCTGGTAGCAGAAGAAGGTGGAAGGAAGCTGGAGCTCGGCTGCCAGGGCTCTTTGCTCAGGACTGGGCGTCAGTTCATACACAATGACAACCTCGTCATCGGAGGCAACAGCTTCAGCTGTTTTCTTCTCCTCTGCTGCGACACAAGTGAAAAACAGAAAGTGGTAAGGACACTGTTGAGCAACCATCAATACACTGAAAATCAAAGACCACGGCATTTGTCTACAGGTCATGACAGCACAATGATAAAAACACACATGCTCTGGTGCAGCCCATGAGCTCTGATCATCATGAATCAGAATTAGCAACCTGGTTTATTTTATTCCCATAAAACTCTTAGAGAGCAAAGAATCTATTTAAAACTAAAAAAATTCTCTTACTTACTAGTTGTTAAAAACAATTATTAATTTATATGTAATTTTAAAAGTGGTGCCATAATCACATTTGGCATTTGAAACAATTCAGCAAAATATCCATGCACTTACAACTGAGAATAATTCTTTAAGAAATTATAAGCAAATATTAGCATACATTTGAAACTAACCCAGGGCCAAACTTCATTAGTTCCTAAGTTAACAGATACCAGCAATGGCAGGTAATTAGAGATGCATTCAGTTTTGCATATTTCCAAGCATACTGCTAGATAAAATTAAGTAAAAATTATCCCATGACAAAGGAATCTAAGAAAATTTCTATGGCTGAAAATATCCTCTTTACTCTGCACCAATGAAAGGGCAAATACTCCAGGAGGAGAAAATAGTATATGTAATCTGCTGTGGTTTATAAAAAATTCTTGGTTAAAGGAACTGATAAAGCAAGTCCATTCTAAAGCATTTCATGCACCCACTGGTGCCAGAGAAACATTCTGCAGTGCAAACATACTGGATTTTAAAGACAGAGTGAAAAAAAATGATGCGAAACATGTTACTAATTTTTTACACTGAGTAGGTATTAATATGATATTTTACATACATGGGTTACATAAAATACACTATCAGGATTGATTTCTTCTGCTCTCTTTTTTAATACCCACTTCTTTTTAGATTTTATCTTCATGTAGCTACTAGAAAGTATAAAATAGTATACATAGATCAGATCTTTCTTTTACTGGGTGGCTCTGCTATAGAGAACTTCTTCTGCAATGTTAAACTTCCTCCTCTCCATTACAAAAAGGGTGCCAATTTCCTAGCTCTGTAAAATACATATTCTCGTTCTAGCTTTGCCATTGGCTGGTAAAGAGTCATTGGGTAAAGTCAGCCTGCCTTACTGGACTTAGTTGCCTTCTATCTCGAGTTTTCATTACTAAGACCTGTACAATTATAATCAGATTCCAAACAAAATAAGGTTCTGTCCTGCTACAGCATATTGGTAAGTCTGCTCTTAGGCCAGGGATGCTTAAGCTAGAGCCCAAGACTGTACAGAAGCACAGTATATGTCTACTTTCCTAGAAGCATCAGAGATTCTAAGAGCTGCCTTAGCTCACAACAGCTGGCATGCTTTCGGAACAAAGGCCCTAGAAATAGGGACTGTCTGTACTTCTCTGGTATGCCCAGAGTGTGCTACTACTGGACAGGAATAGTGAATATCCACCTCCCAACTCTGCTCCTGAAGGTCTGTCTCCAACAGACCCACCATCCTGCTGTTCCAGCCCAGTAGCCTCACCTCCTCTACCAATCATCTGTGCTACATACGTGATATACAACAAAACGGTGGCTGTTAAAACAAGGTCCACTTTCAAATGCAGTATTTTCCAACACCACATACAAACAAAAGTAAATTCCCACAGGGATATACATTGTATATGTGCTGCTGCCACCACACTTGAATGCTGGCAGGCATCAGGGGCTAAAGGCAAAGGCTGGACAAAACACAGATCTTCATTAAGCAGTGCTGACAACAGAGCAATAAAGTACAATAACACAGCAAAAAAATAATGCAATAAGAAAACACAGCTAGCATCCAGGTAAGTTTAAAAAGCAGCATTTAAGGGTATCAGAAGGTACTGTGTTTAAAATGACATTCTTTACCATGCACACTATAGAGTTAAGCACTGAATTTCACACAGCCATGGTTACTCTGCTAGAGATTACTAGCTGCGTCAGTGCACACAGAGAGCACTAGCTATACCTGTGCTCTCTGGCTGGGAAGAAAGGGTGCTGGTCCAAAAGGCCATTGGATTAGATTTAAAAAGGTTAAAATTAAATCCTAAAAAATAAAAGAGTATTTGTGAACATCTTGTGAAACAAAATGAGTACGATTTAAAATATAAAAAGCCAGAGCCCCTTAATTTTTACCAATATAGTTTATGTGTTTATTTATATCACTGCTTTCATTCTTTGCTCATTTAATAAACAGTACCAAGACTAACCTATGCAACGAGCAAACATCTCAGTAACACATATATGTATGTATGTATGTATGCTTGTTTTGTTTTGTTTTGTTTGTTTTATTTTGTGTTTTTCCGGTACTGGGAATCAAACTCACGACATCGCGCTTGCCAGGCAGGCACTGTGCCGCTGACCTAAATCCCCAGCACCCCACCATATATGTAAATAACAAGAAAGTATCAATAACCATGAAGGATGAACATTTTCTTAAAAGGCTCAAACTGGGTATGGTGACACATGCCTACAATCGCTCCTACTTAAGAGACTGAGGCTGGGAAACTGTAGGAAGACTCTGCATTAAAAAATAAATAAATAAATAAAAAGGACTAAGGATATAGCTCAGTGCTTTCTGGATTCAATCCCCAGCACCCTCACCTCCAAAAAGACTCACACTAATGCTCATGATTTACATTTAAGGGTTCTTTTTGCTTACTCACACATTACATTTATCTTCTAGTTATTGAAATCTCTTAACTAACTTACCCACAATCTGTTACTGTTTGAGTATTCACAGGTGAAATCATTTAGGGAGAAAAAAGTCTGCTCATTTTTTGGGTATTCACAAGGCAGGATTTATGATCCAACTCTGACTAAAACATTAGTATCCTACAAATAGCGTGCATTGAGACAAACAGTAAAACAAAGAAGTTATACTTAACTGTAAAGACGAAGCACAAAAAATGGAGAACAAAGCTTTCGTAAATGGGGAGGGGTTGAAGGGAGGGTAGGGGAATGGGGAAAAAGGAGGATCAACTTATCTCATGTACCAGTACAAACTCTCTAGGATGAATGTGACCATTATGTATACCTCAAATGTACCAATAAAATCTGATTTAAAAAAAGACAGCGCACTCACCCTTCACTGGTGTTGCAAATGCATGATTAGCTGGAGGCTCTTCCTTTGGGAGGGTGGTGAAGAGACTCTTGACCCCACCATCTGAAGACTGTCTGTGGCCAGCATCCTGTGATGGCTCACGTTCCCCAGGCTCCACTTGTCTTTCAGATTCCGTCTGCACCTCTGAATTGGTCTCTCTGTTACTTTTCAAAGGTGTGTTAAAACTAAATCCGAACAAAGATCCAGTAGCCGAACTGTTGCCAAATGTGAATGGTTTTGATTTTTCACTACTAAAAATGCTCTTAACAGACTCTGAACCAAATACAAACTTGGGGGGCGAAACTACTGCTTTCGTTGTGGTTTCAGACGCACCAGGTACCTCTGCGCTCTCAGAAACTGCATCTGCCACATCGTCACCCGGAATCACATCTGTCCTCTCTCTTGTAGTTTCCTCTAACACAGCTACAGCGATTTTGCCACAGGGCGACTCTCTGGGCGTGCTTGAACGAGAAACATGAGGTGTTATCAAACAATCTTTTTCTTGGGCTGCTTTTGCTTCATCAAAAATTTTCTTAAATGAGTCTGCAACATCTTGTAGTTTAAAACGGACAGCTAAATGTTCTACTTTTCTTTCTCCATCTGCAAAATCACACGCAGTCCACACCCACACTCTTTCTGTCCCTTTCATGGTTTGCAGAGTCATGTCTGGAGTTATCCTGTGATTGGCGCACAGTTTCAACACCTGGTCTCTTCTCATCACTATGCGAACTTGCTTATTATGGTAATTCTGTAAGATCTTGATGTCACCGATGCCCCTTTCTTTCCACTGGCTGACATCTTTATCGTATCTATAGAGTTTTGCTCTGTGACTAAAAACCACCTGTTCGTTCTCCTCCCCGCTGGACACTTCGACTAGGTCAGGTAAGGGTACAACAGGCTCAAAGTACTGACCATCTCTCTCCTCTTCCTGAGTCACATCTGACTCTTCATCAGTGCCCACCGAAGCTCCACTCTGGTTCAACTTGGCAGGCGATTTAGACGGGCTCAGTGCAGATTTGAAACTGAAGTTGAACCCAGTGGTGGACTCCCCAAAGCGGAAGAGGTTCTTCCTTACGGGGCTGCTGGCCAGCGGTGAGGCGTGAACAGAGCTGCTGCTGATGCTGTCGTCCAGAGCCTCTTCCCGCAGGTCGTAGTTGTCCCACTCCAGCGAGGGCCCCTGGTTCTCGGGGCTGCGCCTGATCCCTGCATCTGCGGCACTGGTAGCACCTGCAGCCGGGCCACTGCTCTCCTCATCCACCACCTTTGTCTGGTCATTCGTCAAAAACGTCTTGAAATCTTTCAGCCCACTCTTCATCTCCTCAGCTCTCTGTATCAACTTGGCAGCTCTACCAGTATCTACAAGTTTATGTGGGGTCTGCAGGGGAATGTCTAAGAGAAGTCGCTGGCACTCCTCAAACTTCTGCTTGAACTCCTCCGCCAGTTCTGGTGTTTTGAATTTTGCCGCCAGCTGCTCCAGCTTAGCATCGCCGTCGGAGAAGTCACTAGCCAGCCACATCCACGCTCTGTCTGAGCCAGACAGGGGCTTGAGGTTCATAGTGGTTGTTATCCAGTGATTGGCACACACTTTCAGAACTTGTTCTCTTCGCATCAACATCCTCAGCTTGCCATTGACCTCATTTTTGAGAATTTTTAAGTTCCCTAAACCTCTTTCTTTCCACTGACTTATCTCAGCATCAAACCTGAATAACTTCACCCGCTGTGAGTACAGAACCTTCTCATCTTCCTCTCCCGTTACCAGCTCCACCTTCTCAGGCATCTGCACAACGGGCTCGAAATGAATGTCGTCACTGTCCTCAGTCTTGTAGGCATCATCATCTTTCTCTACATCAGCACAGGTGCTGGCCTTCTCAGACGTTTTACTACTTTGTGATGAGAATAACTTTTCTCCAGCACCTGAAAATCCCTTGAAATTAGGGTCTTTCTTTCCAAACTGAAACCCTTCTCCTGAAGTTGATTTTGCAAGATCTGCAAAGGTGAAAGTGCCACTCTGTTGCCCAAAAATTACACCACTCCCATTTTTCTGGCTACTAACATCCTGAACCTGAGAACCACTGTCATTTTCAAGGTGCTTTTCATTCTTTTCTTGATTTCCTTGTTCCTGAATGCCAAACTTAAACCCATCAGCAGACACAGGAATGGAAAAACTAAATCCTTCTTTTATTGACTTAAATTCCGTGTTAGAAGAACCCTGAAATGTAAATGAAGGGGTATTTTCTTGTTCCACGTGCCCAAACTTAAATCCTTGCTCTGTAATGCCAAATTTAAAAGTTTTTTCTGGAAAGTTACTTTTAAACCCTGTTCCCACCTGACTCCCAGAAGACTCACTGAGCTTTGTTTTTGAGCCTTCTGTGAAAGCTGAAGGAGCTTCTACAGTGGGTTTATGGGTAGGTTTACAAGCATCACAAGCCACACATTTTGAGGAAGAACTCTCATTTTGTACCAAGCAAACACTACAATCCCCCTGCCCTTCTTTTATGGTGAACACTCCTTCAAATCCATTCTTTGGAGTCCTGCCTGTGACGGCAGAGGCAGGCACTGGAATGGCAGGGGCAGGCTGACTCTGTTTACTTGGATTCTGACAAGCAACACACTGGGTAGCACTTGCTTCATTTCGTACAAAGCACTCACTGCAATCCCACTGCCCTTCCTTTCTGGTGAACATTCCCTCAAATCCGCTCTTTGGAGCCTTGCTTATCTCTGAAGACCCAAACTTGGAAGAGGCAGGTGCTGGAACAGTAGAAGTAGATGGACCTGGCTCAGCTGGATTCTGACAAGCCACACATTTTGCAACATTTGCTTCGTTCCGGACTAAGCATGAACTGCAATCCCACTGGCCTTCCTTCTTAGCAAACATGTCCTCAAACCCACTGTTTGGAGTTTTACTTATCTCTGAAGTTCCAAACTTAAAAGAACCAGGTACTGGCACAGAAGTAGTGGGAAGACTCTGTTTTCTTGGGCTCTGACAAGAAATACATTTTGAAACGCTTCCCTCATTACGCACCAAGCACACGCTGCAATCCCACTGTCCTTCCTTTGCAGAAAACACAGATCTGAAATCGCTGTTGGCAGACACAGGAAGATCCCCCTGACCAAATTTAAAAGAAGTGTGCACAAACGAAGACGCACTTTTGTTAGGAGATTTTGTATTCTGGCACGCAATGCACCTGGATACAGTAGGTTCATTTCTTACTGAACAAACACTGCAATCCCAGTGACCCTCCTTCTTTGGGGTCATTAATGGAAATCTGTCTTGAACACTTTCTGGACTGGTTTTGGGAACAGAACCAGTTTCCATTAATGGCAAGCCTCGGAGCTCTTTACTGCTCGGGTTTAGGTTTTGACATGATACACACTTCTTAGCACTGGCAGCATTCTTCAGTGAGCAGCTGCTACAGTGCCACCATGATCCTTCTTTCTTTGGAACCTGAAATTCAAAATTCTTATTTCCAGCATCAGACTTGCAAACATCCTTGTTATCATGACTTGTGGCTTCTTTTACGATTCTGATGGTCTGGTTTGGTGCTACAGCTACATTTGTTCCTGCTGCTTTTAAAATACTCTGGGCCTCTTCAAACTTGCACTTAAAAAGTGCTGCTTCGTCAGGGGTTTTAAACCTAATAGCTAGCTGTTCTGGTTTTGGTGACTCATCCGCATAATCAAGAGCATGCCACACAAAAGATCGGTCCGACCCTGCATTTGGTGTCAGTTTCATATCTGGACTGATGTAATGATTGGCACAGATTTTCAATACTTGCTCTCGTCTCATCAGAAGACGAATTTTACCAGATGTCTTATGCCTTAGTATTTTCACATTGCCAACCCCACGTTCCTTCCATTCTTTGCATTCTCCATCAAAACGGAACAATTTTGCACGATTACAAAAGAACTCCTCTTCATCTTCCTCGCCTGTTTTCACTTCAATCTTATCAGGAAGAGGTACCACAGGCTCAAAGTGAGGGCCGTCATCATCATCATCCCCATGGGCACTGCCCCCGTCTCCCTCATGATTCTTACTTGCCAGCTCTGGAGCAGGTGTTCCAAACACAGATTTTCCAGACCCATGAAAAGTAAACATATCATCACTTCGGCGAAAGGCAGGATTCTTTTGCTGACCTGGTCCCATATTTTCTGTAAATGAGATTCCAGACACATTTTTGCTTCCAAAATTGAATGTATTTCGAGGACCAATGGTTTGACCAGGAACTGGTTTTGGTCCACTATAGCCATCTCTTTGCAAAGGTTTATCTGAAGTCAGGAGGCCTAACAGGCTTTCACTATTATTGTAAGCTGTAGAAGGGGGGTGTGTTACAACTTGCGGTGAAGAAAACGTAAAATCCCCATCATTTGATTTGAAATTTGAGTTAAATTTAAAAGGAGTTGGCTGTGTACTATGAGTGGGTGTTGTCAAAGATGGCCTTATTCCTTCACCAGGCATTGGCTGAACAAAATTTGGTTTTCCAAATTCTATAACCTTAGACTCTGCAGATCTTGACACATGAGCTCCAACTGGAGGTTTTGTAAAGTATCCTGGTTCTGGCAAAGGTGGATTTGTGCTTGTCTGCTGAACATTGTAATTAAAGTAATCATCACCCCTGGGCGACAGAATTCCTGTTGCAGGAGACTCAAAACGCAGCGGAGGACCATACATCTCCTGAGAGAACATACAAGCCGATGAGCTTTGCACCGGTGGTGTGTGCATCTGCTGTGAGTAGGCATAAATATGCTGCTGGGGTGGAAGCCTATTCATGCCATAAACTGGACCCTAAAAGGAAAAGATAAAACATGTTGTAGATTGTCTGCAAGACTACGGAGAACTGGACAGACATCAATTCTAACAAACCTCACACATGAGTACTACAAGGGAAAGAAAGTACCACTGTGGTTCAGACATATCCACTCATTAAGAAAAGGCAACCTTACTACATACAAAGCTGCTCACATATGGTATATGCCTGGCATACAATGAAGAGTAACTCATATGGCATCTTAAAAGTCTACACCTACACAAAATAATTACCTTCTTCATGCCTACAGAGTTTACTGAATGATGTTAAAAACAGTAATGATGATAAGAAAGACATTATCATGAACATCTGTCAATGTGCCAAATGGGCACTGTTCTCAACACATTATCTCACTTTAATACCCTCATGAACCCCATGAATTCAGGTATTATCTTCATTCTACATATGAAGCATATGAGGAATAAAGAAGGTAAGAAACTTGCCCAAGAGCACATTAAGCAAAAGAGAATGGGTCTAAATGTGCCCTAACCCTCTGTCAAAGCCTTCACATTCCACTACAGCTGTAGTATCAGATCTTAATTCAGAGTTATGTAACTGCATTGGCCTGCAAATACTTACCACACAGTGGTTTGGCAAGGATATTCTAGTCCTACTTCTGTCAAACAGAAGGATGAAGGACCAACCACCACCACTCCCACTTAAAAAATATTCTAAATGTTCACACTTATCATTATCACAGAAAAGGAAGGTGACTATAAGTAACGTACAACTTCTGTTATCTGGAAAGGAATTTAAAATGTCTGTACCTTAAGGGATATATAAGCTTTAATACTGAACTACTACCCTGAATTTCTTTAAAGAAAGCCTAAATAATTAAAAAGGAAACAGTTGTAAATGTATAAATGATTCCTTTGTTACCTTTGTGGGAGTAACATTAGCTGCTGGTCTGAGAAGATACTGGGAATTATATGCTGGTGACTGACTATAATATACTGAAGGGCCGGTAGTTGCAACTAAAAAAAAAAAGGGGGGAGCACTGTTAAAATCTGTATCACAGTAAAAGGACTATCTAGGCAAGAACTATAAATACAAAGGTAAAGAAATCAATGAAAGATTTAACTACACTTTCAATTTTCCATATATCAAACAAATGACAAACTAGGAAAACTGCTACACATGACAGAGTAAGACAACAGCACTGCCAGTTAAGAAGGTGCTTAACGAGCACCCAAAAGAGAGCCTAGAAGAAACCAGACGATCCATTTTCTAACATCTGCAGGCTGCAAAAGCAGTCATTAGACTGTCGACATCAGAAATCACAGAAACACAAAGTCACAAAGGAGGACTCAGGGATCAGAACTGCATCTGACGGGCTCAGCTACGTTACAGATGTGAGGGAGCCTCAAAAGCCTCTAGAGTGACGAGGTTATTACACTCTGGAAACCCATGTGAGCGTGCTCAGGCCAAACTCACTGGACAAATTCACCAAAAGATTTCACAAGCAACATAAACCGCGTGCCTTAAAAACAACAAAGCTGGGTGTGGTGGTGAATGCCTTTAATCCCACCACTAAGTAGGCTGAGGCAGGAGAAATCACTGTGAGTTCAAGGCCGTCAGAAGAACTACATAGTGAGACCCTGTCTCAAAAAGCAAAAACAAAAACCTGATCTACATAAAAACATTCATGCTGACGTACAAACTATCTGCTCCACCTACTTTGAGTTTTACCAGAAACCAAACAGAAAGGTACCCCATATTAATGGCAAAGTACAGTCCTGCACTTGATCTATCTTTAGCACAGAATTCTAGGAAACAAAACAAAGATCTTTTATGTCTATGTATGAAAGAACTGGAATTTTTTGACCCAACAAGTGCCATGTCATTGATTTTGAAAAAGCACTGAAAGTGCCCTAGAAAAGCCTAGGTGGAAATCAATGTCTGAATGTGAAAACAGAATGAACTTCCTGAACCACTCTGAAGAGGAGATAGGCTCGCGACACAGAACAAGCTGATACGCGTGAGCCAAGAATTGTAAGATCATAGGTTAGCTAAGATTTTACCAATGACTAGCAACTCAATGAGGAAAAAAAAAGAGGGGTCATTTAACCCTACTAAAAATAACTGAAAGGCTGAGTGTGGTAGCACACGCCTATAATCCCAGCACTTAGGAAGCTGAGGCAGGAGGATGGCCATGAGTTTAAGACCAACCTAGTGAGTCCAAGACCAGTATGAACTACACAGCAAGACTGTCTCAGAAAACCAAAAAACAAAACAATCTACTAAAAACAACTACTACAGAACAGATAATTCAGGAAAAAACGTAAGCAACTATAAAGTATTTAACATGCCTTGTTTTTTAAAAAAACTTAAAAACCGATGGTACAACGAAGGTTTTTGGATACTGGTGACAGTCAACACAGGCAAGAATGCAAAGATGGGACCAAATACACATGGTTAAAAGAACCAATAACCATGGGAATGTGTCGAGAGCATGATGTTTAATACCTACCACAAACTGGAACAGATACAAAATTGGCAGTACTTCCACATGAAGGAATACTACATATCCATTCATTGAATTTTCAAAAACTACCTAATTTAAAAACTATTCAGAACTTAAAGTAACATTTTCAAAGTAGCCTAATTCATTTATATAAACATAATAATAATCTCACAGAAAACACTTTATGTACTAAAATGAAAAGGAACCAGAAGGAAACACGCCACAACGGTAATGCAAGTCTACATGATGGAAGGTGGTTAGTTTTTAGCTTTCCTTGCACTGTTCGTTACTTCAGTTTCCTATCCTGTCACGTTCTTTACTTTGATTAAGGGAAGAAGTCTATGAACACCAGAACAGAACTCTGGAGACCTGGGCTCCTCTTTTTCTGCACTGTGGTCCTGTCAGTGAGCCATCTGGAGGATATAAAATGAGGATGTGCTGTCTCTTCACATTTACCAGATCATTGCAGGAATAAAATAAGATTATGTGGATGTTGTGTTTATTACACCATAATGCCATCAGTGGATCTTCTTTATGCCTGTACAGAGAGGAAATGGAACCTGACAAATGGCTGCTCCTAGCAACCCTGAAGAAGCCTGAGAGGACAGACAACCTCCATCCTTGCTCACACTGCTGTAAACGATGCCAGGGGCTTTGAGTGAGCAGAATCTAGGCTCTAAATATCTCCTACACACATCCACCAGGATGATAATAATAAGTTCGACATCGCCAAGATTCTCCACCATGTGCCAGCAAAAAAAAGACCTTGTTATAAGAGGACAGTGGTGTAACCTTAAGTACAATCCCAGGTACCATATTACAGAAATGTGCTATTCTGATCTAGCCTCATTCTGGATATGTCCTAGGTTAAAAGCAGTTAGAGAGAAACGTACTACCACAGGTCGAACGTCTCTTTTTCAAATACTTGGGACCAGAAGTGCTTCAGATTTTTATCGAATGAGATATCTTGGGGAGAAGTTCCTAGTGAACATCAAATTCATACATTTTTCACCCTTTAAACACAGACTAAAATGAAATTCTACACAGTAATTTAAGCATACACAGATTCTGAGTGGAATCTGTCACGTGAGTCAGGCGGAGGATTTTCCACTGATGGCATTACATCAGATTTCAGATTTTCAGAATGCTTAACCTATACCATTTCAGGAGTCTGTCTCACATTTAAGGAAAAAAAAAAAGTCCTATTTCTAACATTTCTGCCTCTGGGCAGCAACATATCACACCCTGGCAAGTGGCCTTTAAGTGTAGCATCAAAGCTCTATCTATAACTAGCTGAAGAAAAATCACCTTTCTAAACCCATTTCCTCGTCTATATAATAGGATTTAATAATGGTATGAGTACCCAGAGTTACTGTAACTAAATAAAATGACACACAGAGCACTTTTGCACATAGCCAAGTCACGGGAAGCACTATTAATACTTTTGCTCATGCGCTGTCTACTACACAGTGCAGGAAAGGCCAGCCCCCTACCCACCACTTACCTACACATACACAGAGGCTCCCACCACTCTCATGAGACAAGCACTAGGGCTACATTCAGGGAGGTTAACTTGTACAGCTAAAGCACAACTGAGAAACACAATACGGTCTAACTCCAAGCCCCTTGTCCTCCTGCGCACAATCCTTAATTTCAAAATAAATGAGATTTCCTATTTATGACCTGCCTCCCTATATATATAAAATCAAAGTAATTACCCAGAACTTTTAAGCTCTTAATTAGACATCTCCTAGTGCATAGTGTAATGTTATATTCATTTATGGTTCTCAACTTCAGGAATAATCCTACCTCAGACTTAGCTTATCTAAGACACAGAGTGTTCTTTCAGTCTTAATACACATGGGATCAGACAAAGCTTGTTTCCTTAATACTTGGAGTTTTAATTAAAATTCTCAGTTATAACAAATACAGCTTTTTAAGTAACATAAGGAGACATATCAACACACATATAAATAAATACAGACAACTTATCTACTTAAATGGGGTGGGGGGTTGCTGGAATATAGCTCAGAGGTAGAGCCCTTGCCTAGCACACATCAGACCTGGGTTTGATTCCCAATTCCTCTGTACCACAAAAAAAAAAGAGGCAGAGGCACACACACAGGCTATGTGTACTCATCCGTGCCTGTGTGAATGTGTCTAACTTTAATAAAATTGGGGGATTATCCAGTTGCCAACTCACCTGTGAGTGGAGCCCCATGGAAAGACTGTGATCCTTGATACCCATCAGGTATTTGGTCTGGCCCATAATTCTCTGCAGGCCAGTGATGTGGCGATGCTGAATTACTGCTATTTAGTTTCAGTTCCTGCATTTCTTTCTATTGGAAGAAAAACAGAACATAATTTCAAATGAATTATGCCAAACCAGAAACAGTGCCAAGGCAAACTTAAAATACTTTTTATTTTGCTTTGTTTGTTTGTTAAGACCAGGTCTTGCTACACAATTCAGGCTGGCCTTGAACACACTATGTAGCCCAATCTGGCCTCTAACTCGTGGCAATCCTCTGGCCTCAGTCCTGAATGCTGGTATTATAGGCATGCACCACCACACCCAGCCAACTTAATGACATTTTTTTTTAAAGAGATTTTATTGGGCTGGGGATTTGCTCAGCGGCACAGTGCTTGCCTGGCAAGCACGAGGTCGTGAGTTCGATTCCTGGTACCGGAAAAAATAAAAATAAAAACCCAAGAAAAAAAAAGAAGGCAGGAGATTTTATTTTTCAGTAAAATTTGGGTATCAAAAACATGAATGAACAGCTAAATCTTGCAGGCAGCCTATACAGCCATCAACAGATGAATGGATCAAGAAAGTACAGTATTTACACACAATGGAGTACTGTTCTGCCATGAAGGATAAACTCAAGTCCTTTCCTACAGAAAGGAAAATGAATGCACTCTGACACTGTAATATATTAAGTGAAGTAAATTACAAGCTTAAATATCACATGGTTTCTCTTACAAGAGATACTCTTGTAAAGTACAAAATAAAAGACAACAGGAAAAAAAAAAGAGAAACTGTAATCCAGCACTGACAATCAGCATGTCCACTATAATCCAGCAAGGTACAATACAAGTGTACCTTGATTTAGTATAACTGTCTTATGTGTTTTATATTTTTTTTAGCCTGTTAGTCTGGAAGTTAATCTGTGTTTATGATTAAAAAAAAGAATACTATTCTCCCAGCACTCCTGATGCTGAGGCAGAAAGGTTGCCATGGGTTGAAGGCCAGCCTGGGATACACAATGAGCTGAAGATCAGCCTGAACTACACAGCAACTTCCCCACAATGGAGGACATATCCTTATTTTGTTAATTTGCTCACTCTAACTCTAAACTAGAAAACCCCCTAATGATCTCATTTCCATTCTACTCTTGCTGACATTAATCCTTCTGAAGTTCAGCTGCTCAAAATCCAAGACCTACAAATTAAAGCTCTTGTGACATTCATGATCCTCAAACCCAGAGTCTGCTCTCCACACCACTGCATTCTTCACGCCACCTGGACTACTCAAAATTCAAAACCTGTCTCTCAATTCTTACCAGACGTGCTGAAACAGACTACAACTAATTCTCAAGGTCATGGCAAATGCTCCATCGGCAAAGGAAAACAACATTTGCTCAGAGTTTATCATGTATGGCATAGGATCAAAAATTATGGTGAATATTTAAATTATTACAGTAAAAGACACAATACTCCCTCACCACGCTTCAAATGCATCTGCCCATCATTCCTGCCACTTTTGAAGCAGCTCTGGAAGTATTTCATCATCAGTGTCTAATGTAACCATGATGCCAGCTATCTGTGTTTTGCTGCTTCACAGATAACAGTATGGGAACACCCTACCCAGTCCCAAAACCCACAAAATGTCCCCTTACAAAATAGGCACAAATCAAGAAGCTGTTTCCTCTTGCAAAAACACAAAATATAAAAAAAAAAAAAAAAACTACAGTGCTACACAAGTCAGTTTTGAAAACAGTCCCAAACTCCTCTGTAACAACCCAGCCACCTGACCAGTTCTAACAAATGAGGTCAGAAGCAGACCTCAACGTTTGCTTTCTCCTAGACGTGTTTCAAATAGAAATTGCCTGCGAGCTTTAACTCTATCAACATTCAAGCTCAACAGCTCCCTCCTCACCCCTCAACTGGGTCAGATGCTGCACGTGCAAGAGCAAGAAGCCAGGGGACCTGACTGGACATGGCAGTCACTGCTGACATCCGCCCACAGTTCTGACCCTGTAATCCTGGATGCAACCCTCCTTTTCAAATTCCAAGAATCAAAAAGTGGGATGGGAAATGGATTCAGCAATCCTCACTTTGCAAAGTCAGACAAAGAGAGGTGGTAACAGATCCAAAATAGGTTCTCTGTGGCCGAGTCCACACCAGCACCCAGCTGCTCGGGCCCACAGCCTGAGATCCACACTTCCACAGAACTCAGCCCTGCCTCTCCAAGCCCTCTGTGCAACATCAGCGTTGTGTATGACATCACAGAGCATACTGCACAAACTAACATATAAAACGGATGTACAAATTCAAAAAACTTTCTCCTCCAAACAGTTGTTTCAAAGTCACACACTGCTGACTGCAATGTTATCATCATATTTTGATGTCACTTCTGAAGTTTGAGTTTTTTGTCCAATGAGCATGAAAAAAGCCACTCCCACTGTACTTCTAATTTCAAAGAGGTAAAGCCCCTCTGAGTATGCTAACCATAACATAACTAAGTCAAAATCATATGGAAGTATTACAAATGATTAAACTTTTTCAAAGCTTAGAACACTTCTCAATTCCTACCTATAAATCTGACCCACAGCTCTTCTACAAGCAATGGGAGAAATATTCCTATAGAGTAAGGTATGTTAAGTATTATCTTGCTAGTTCAATTCAATCACTTGGGAACCACCTGTACCAGAATCATGTTTCTAAATAAAAGTCTATTTTTAAAGGGCTCACATTTTGTGGAAGAGGTAGACACATAAGAAAGTTCAAAGATATGGTAAGGATCAAGAAAGAAGTATGCAAAACACGGTATGACTCTATACTTGTGCGTATAGCAAGAGGACATTTTAACCAACTTCAGAAAGTGCCGAAGTGGCTCAGGAAGAAATCTTAAACAAGAAGTACTTTTAGCGTTACTAAGTGGTTTACCTTAATGGCCTCTACTTGTTGGCAGATCATTTTCAGCAAAGAATTTTGATCTTCTGCCCATCGAGGTGGTGTTTTGGGAGAATACTAAAAATAATTATAATAACATCATAATAAATAACTACAAAATAGTACTTAAAACATTTAAAAAGGAAATATATTCCACAATAGAATGCCTCATTTCTTTCCTACTTACCATGTAACTTTTGCTTGGTGACAGTGAATATTTGCTGGGAGATGGTGCAGAATGTTTGATCTCTGAATCTGCATTTCGCAAATTCCCATTCTTATAGAGTGGACCTCCTTCACTACAGTCCTCTAGATCCTGCATGACGGAGTTAAGCATGTCCTTCACTGACTCCAGGGACACTGGCAGCTGAAGCAAAAGGCATTAACCAAGGGATTTAGCTTACAAAAACACCAGGAAAAAAAACTAAAAGATTTTATCTTAATTTGCTGACATTTTTTTCACTTCGTAATGAGCACTTTATATTTCAAATAATAATACATGTTGAGGTGTCATCTAATATAAAGTTGCAACCAGAATTAAGAATCAATTCACCAGAATCATGGAAAGAATTAAGCTCATGAAATGAAGAAGCACTAATAGCAGAGATGTGGAGTTAGGAAATGTTCCCACATGAATAGGTTATTGCCATTTCTCACTGATGTTGAATGGATGTATACAGATGCTGGGATGCATAAATCTCAATGTAACTGCAATAACGTAAGTTAAACAATAAAATGCTCAGCAGGAAGGTAGAACTTAACTCAAGGCAATACTGACAGTCTGAAACTGAGGACAGCTGGGAAACAATTTGACCCACAGCAGGTGATAAGGATGAGAAGAGCTGCTCTCAGGCTACAAGCAACCTTGAGCAACCCCTTCAGTAAAGTTCATGAAGAACCAGGCCTGAAGTTAAAATATTTGTTTTGGTCACATTGCCAAGATAATAAAATTTTAAAATGTACACCTTAGAAACCTTTTGTGTTTTAGCGGTTATGGAGATCGAATCTAGGGTCTGTGTATACTAACCAAGCACTCTACTGATGAGCTATACTCACAGACTACAAACCTTTTCTACTACCACAAGTATTTTTGTTAACAGTACACACCTAGATTATCAAGCTTTAAAAAAGCATCAGGGCTGCGGATTTGGCTCAGTGGCACAGCGCCTGCCTGGCAAGCTCAAGGTCGTGAGTTTGATTCCCGGTCACAGAAAAAAAAATAATCAATCAATCAATCAATAAAGACAGCATTATCTGGATGTGGTGGTGCTCTCCTTTAATATCAGCACTTGGGAAGCTGACACAGAAGAATCGCCACAAGTTTGAGGACAACCTGGGCTATACAGCGAGTCCCAGGCCAGTCTACATCCCATCTCAAAAAAAAAAAAAAAAAAGAAAAAGGCACCAAAACCATGATAAAACAGAAAGACTAAGAGCATTTACACACACACACACACGGCCTTCTGTATATAAATAACAATGTACTACTGTGTGATTCTGGAATTGTAAAAATACGAAGTCAAGGCAAAAAAATTCATCACCAATATGAATGATCCTAAGTGACAGACAACCACTTGCAACTTACTTTCTGGACCACTGATGGATTTGAATCACTGTTGTCCAAAATCTTTATTAGGTAGTCCCTGCTCTTTCTCAGATAATTTTTGCATTCTTCTTGTTCTTCAGGAGAAAGGGCATCATTTTCAATGTCTTCTGCTTTCCTGTGGAAAATCTAAACACAGGAGTTCTTGTATGAAACACTTCAGTTTTTAAAACAAAAGTCTCTTAATCCAAGCACCACACCTACTTACCAGTGCAAGATTCCAGTAAGAAACAACACTTTTAATAGATTCAAAAACAGTGAGAGCATCTTCTATATTTCCATTAACTGCCTCAAATATAGCAAAGCTGATGTGTGCCTCTTCTTCATATTCACCAGTTTCAGAGACCTAAACACAGTAAGCAGTTTTTAAGACAAAGCACTTCTACTCAGAATATCAAACCCCAAAGATTTTCCAAATGCTACACAATCTGACAAGGTTCCCATCTCATTACTTTGCCATAATATTTGTGATCAGCTAGTGCATTTAGAGCAAGGAAATTTATTTAAAGAATCAGTATTTTTATTGTTTTGTTATAAATTAATTCAGAAGAGGGTTCTCTATTACCTGAATGTCCACACTATGAAAATGTAAAAACAGAGGATCAATAGGTTCAGGAATACTATTCTTCCTTTTGATTATCTTCAACAATGGTAAAACTTTCTTCCAATAATGAACACTTCTGCCTATGTAGTCCCGTTGATCATAAAAAGAATTAAGACTGCTGCCCTAAAAGAGAAAGAGGACACAACCTTAAGGAACACTCATGATCACATCTAAAAATTCACTTACAAATTATAGAAACTAGTTAAATTTTCTAGTCAGCTGGGCGTGATGGCGCACACCTGTAATCCCAGCACTGGGGAGGCTGAGGCAGGAGGATCGTTGTAAGTATGAGACCAGCGTGGGTTACAAAGTGAGCTCAAGGCCAGCCTGAACTACATGGCAAGACTCTGTCTCAAAAAGACCGAAAAAAATTCTCTAGTCAAAACCAAAAGTGCTCTCAAGTCATTAGTTTGACTTCCCAAATCCTGGAATAATGAACCACCTCAATACAAGAGAGTAAGTTCTTAAATACTTTCAACAACATAATAATGCCTCAGTTCACAAACTCAATTCTCTTTATGATTCTGGTCACAAACCAAACTAGATGAGAACCAAATCAAAATCCCCTGTAAGCTCAACACTGAACCTAACCACTGAATTTGATTCCAATCTTATCCAACATGGTTTGTGACCAAGCTGTGCAAAGAACCAAGTCCATGTACGGAGGTACCACTGTACTGCCTTTATCAAGCAGCCCGTGCTGTTTTTAAGAGTTGCCATTTTCAGATGCCCAAAGCCTGCTCCTCTGCAAGTGTCACAGCCCTGCAGAGCAAGAGCAAGGAGCTAACCATCTACAAATACACCTAATTCTGACACGGAAAAGACACCAAGTATTTAGGGAGACCTGTAGTACCCTTACTTAAAAGGCTTTATGCCCAACACATTAAAAATTTTTCATGCTGGACCATAATTATTTAACTAATTGTTAACAACAGTAACAGCTCCTACCTACACACTGTACTGGACATCACTTTTTTTTTTTCTTTTTTCTTTTTTTGAGACAGGGTCTCACTATGCAGTTCAAGCTGGCCTTGAACTCACAACGATCCTCCTGCCTCAGCCTAAGTGCTGGGATTACAGGCATGCACCACCACAACCGGCTTAGGACATCATTCTTAAGTGCTTATAATTAACTTCATTAACTCTATGGCAATATTTTAAAACATATTTCAGCAGCTAATGTGAAAAGCTGATACTGTCTCAGCTCAAGGTTTTCAAAAATTAAGGCACTGTTCTTTTAAGAAGTGTCACTCAATGAACTCACCGTTTTCAGAAGGTATTTTGCCCAGTGCACAAGCAGAGCAGGCTGAAGACCATGTTTTTCCTGGCCCCTTAGGGTGATCAGTTCGTGCTGAACTAAAAGTCGCAACTTTGCTGCAGTTCCAGGTCTAAAAAAAGTTGTATTCAATACAATTTCTTTAAAGAAGTACAATTCCACAATAACACCTATGCTAACTTTCACGTGACCAAGTAAATTTTGTAAGTCCCCTCTTCCCTCAGTACTGGAAAGTATACCCAAGGCCTTCACACTGACCTCCATCCTCATCCCTTTTCCTTTTTCCTTTTTCCAGGGTCTTGCTAAGTTGGCCAGACTGAGTTCAACTCTGCAGTCCTCCTGTCTCAGCCTCCCCGCTGCTAGGAGTGCAGGCATTTGCCACCATACCCAGTACCAAGTTACACTATGGCAGCCCTAGAGAGTGAGTGAGGCTGTCTCTATTTACTACTCACGCTGCCTTTCTGTGAATGAGAGCAGAAACTGCATCCCACCACGCTTTCTGCTTCTCTGCACAGAGCTGCTTGCACACAGGAAGTGGCAGGCACAGCGGGTAGTAGTGGCTGCGGTGGGAGTAGTGCTTCTCTTTTAACTGTAAGTGGCTGGTATATATGACTCCAAGCAGAAACACCTGTTGTATTTAAAGAACATGTCATTTAGGTTAGAAAAACATTCAACCAAACTCAGTACTTACTTTGCTGGAATGCTCACTTACCTCAAGATCTAAAATACAAATTGATTCAGGTGCATTGGTTTCAAGCTTTGATGTCTCCTGAGGCAAATGATGAAAAAGCTGCTTCAGCCACTTCCGAAATGCAGGCACAGCAGGCAGTGAGTCCCACTGTAAGCCCAGCCAGGTCAGGTGCTGGAGGCTTCCACCATGGGCTCGGATGGCACCTGCAATGGAGAGACTCGGCTTGAGGGTCTGGGCATCACTCTGTGCCGTCAGAAATGACAGAATACGCACGCAATCAGTTTATACAAAATTATCAAATCGGGGCTGGGAATTTAGCTCAGCGGCATAGCACCTGCCTGGCAAGCACAAGGTCGTGAGTTCGACTGCCGGTACCGGAAAAAAACAAAAAACAAACAAACAAAAAAATCAAATAATTATCAACTGCTTCTATACATCAGAATGGGGGAAACTAGGATAAGTACAATCTCAAGTTCTATTAAATGCAGTCATCGTTTTTATAACTAGAAATTTTAACAGTTGTGAGTAAGGAAGTCCTTTACCAGGCCTTCTAAAAAAAGTGAGACTCACTTTTAAAACTCAGTAAGACAAGTCTGCTGATCAAATAAAGAATGCACACCTAAAAAGAAATCTGAATGGATTTCCCTTGCAGCAAAGAGTCATTAGAACAATGAGCTACCCCTCATTCGTTCATTATTAAAGAGATTTGTCCTTCTACAAGAAATCCAATACTGAAAATTTTATGGGCTTCTATAAGCATAAAGAAGTATAATCTTTTTTGGCAGTTTAGCAATTTGCAATAGATTTAAAGATGGTCTCTCCTTTGCCTCAGTTTTTAGCAATTCCGCTATGGAAATAATTTAAAAGTAAGTCCTGACTTGCAAACATTTGAGCTGCTTAATTTCACAGGTGTATTGGTAAGACTCACTTTGTCGGCTTACAAATGAATTCAATTTACAAACAATTCTCCCAGAATGGAACTCGATTGTTGAGTATCTGTATTACAGATATTCCTGGTTTTTTGTTTTGTTTTGTTTTGGTTTTGGTTTTTCTCCGGTACCGGGAACCGAACTCACAACCTTGCGCTTGCCAGGCAGGCGCTTTGCCGCTGAGCTAAATCCCCAGCCCCAGGTATTCCTGGTTTAATGACCTACTTATTTAAAAACTGCTCAGATTTACAACTGCAGCACACTGTTCAGATTTACAACACATAGCTCAGACTTACAACCTGTCTTTTTTTTTGGTACAGTTCTGTACATCTTATTAACCTTCAATGTTTTTTGTTCAGTACACCTTGTTTATATAGTACTGTAGGTTTTGCTGATTGTACAGTACTGTAGTTTTATGTTCTGTTACATATTACAGCACTGCATGTAAGAGCTATGCAAATAAAAGCAAAGTCATCAAGTTGGGAGTTTCCTCTGACCACTGCTTTGTTCTGAGTATTGTAATGCACATATTACACACGATTCCTCGTTTACCAACCAATACATTTAATGATCCAGCAACAGGACCACAGCCCCGTTGTTAAACAAGGAATGTCTTACTTTTAATAGTGAAAAAACTCAAGATACTAAGTGCCCAACAACAGAAAGTAATAAGCAAATTATGGCTGATTCATAAAAAAGACACTGCCGTTAGAAGTTAGTTTTAATTAGATTCTACTGTATTAATATACTGTTATGAAAGCAAGACAATAGTATATTTATATGTATATTTATACATCTATTGTGTGACTGTAGACGTATATATATTACACATTTTAACCACCCCCCCAAAAAAAACTTGAAAGGAACACAGGAAGACATTAAGCCATTATTCCTGGGGAATGAGATTATGGGCAATTTGTTTTCCTAATATAAAAGGACTATTTCTGCTGAGGCACAACTTACCAATATCGTATCTAGCCAACTCATCAGGCCCCGGCGCTCGCACATCAATGTATCCGATGTCATCACTAACGAGGAAAGAGTTCTCCTTCGGAGACTTAGAAAACAGAGCATCGTACAGAGCAGCCTGCCCACATTTATTGGCAAAAGATTCCACAATCTCCTTTATAAGATTCGGCTTGCCACGACTTAAATTTAGCAACATGTGCCCTAAAAAAAAAATCAAGTTATTTCCATCATTTTATGATAAGCAGATTGTAGTTACTCACATC
Organism: Chinchilla lanigera; assembly: GCF_000276665.1. NCBI lineage: Eukaryota > Metazoa > Chordata > Mammalia > Rodentia > Chinchillidae > Chinchilla > Chinchilla lanigera. The sequence continues at coordinate 12,215,090 of NW_004955470.1, read as the reverse complement.
TGCTTCATGTATACACCCAAGGAGGAAATCACATAATTATCTCAGACCTCACTCTCCAACCCTAAACCCCAACAGGATGAGAAAAACAGTGCTGATGCAGAAATGAACACAATACAGCTTGAACATCACCTGTGCCTACCTAGAAGAGAAACGTGAATGAAAAATGCCGAAAGTATTTGCATTGTAGAAAACTGTAGAAGTTAAGCAGCCACCAGACAGTAGTAGGACAGAGTTCTAATTCTCTGATTTGATACACTGACTTCTAACCCTGGCAGACCAGATCGATCCTTTAAAGAGCTTTTAAACTGGGCGTGGTGGTGCACACCTGTAATCCCAGCCCTTGCGGCGCTGATGCAAGAGAACTGCTGTGAGTTCCAGGGCAGCCTAAAATGCACAGTGAAACCCTGTCTCAAACAAATAAATAGCACTTTTTTTTTTTTTTTTTTTGAGACAAGGTCTGGCTATGCAGTTCAGGCTGGCCTTGAGCTCACTGTGTAGCCTAGGCTGGTCTCGAATTTCCAATGACCCTCCCGCCTCAGCCTACAGAGTGCTGGGGTTACAGGTGTGCGCCACCACACCCAGCTAAATAGCTTTTAAGAAGTATTTATTTCCAGGCCTCACTCTCAGACATTTCTTAATTATATATATTTGGGGTGAGGAATCTATTTTAAACGCACTCCTTATATAAATATTTATACATGCTACAACATGGGTGAAGCCTGAAAACATGCTAAGTGAAAGAAGCCAATCACAAAAGTCCACATACTACATTATTATAGAAAATATCTGCAATTGGTTTTTTGTTTTTTTTTTTTTGGTTTTTGGTTTTTCTCCAGTACCGGGAACCGAACTCACGACCTTGCGCTTGCCAGGCAGGCGCTTTGCCGCTGAGCTAAATCCCCAGCCCCTCTGCAATTGGTTTTTAAAGACAGATCAGTGATTGCCCAAGGCCAAGCAGATCAGGGAAAATGGGGACTAAGTGCAAATGGGCACTGGGTTGTGAGGATGGATGCACAACCGGCGGGTGAACTAGTCCAAGCTGTTCAAACACACACACCCTCCTGGGGTTAGTGCTGCTGCTAAGTCAGGTCTGACTACCACCACACTACTGCTGTCTTAGTAAACTTGAATGCCCAGACCGACAGCTGACCTTACTCAGTGTGACACCCTGCCAACTGCGGTGACTGTGCGAAGGTAGAAGATACAAAAGAAGTCACTCCAAGGACTAAGTCCCTCCAACAGAGTGGGCCATGAGACAGGTGCACCAGGCTCTCTGACAGCCTCAGGCGAGACCAAAGCTTACAGCAACTCGGACTTAATACCACTTCGTGCTCTTCATGAAATCTACCAACATTACACCAAATCCGTTTTCCAGAAAGAAGTATGTCTCTTTAGTTTACTACTTCATTCCCTGGCTTCCTGGCCTCCCCTGAAGTCCCCACTATAGCAGAAGCTCAGGCAGCATGTACAGCCCCACAGGCACTATCCCAAGCCACCAAGCTGAGAATACGTTCACAGTTCTCAGCACCTAAGAGGACGTGTGCACAGCAGCGTCCTTCTCAGCTCTTTAGGAGACAGCTGCATCTCTATGTGTGTATCGCCCACAGCACTGTAGCTGGTGTTAAATAGCTGGCAAACGAAAGTGCTCTGAAATACTTAGGGTGCAGCTTCTACTAGCTCCATAAAGAAAGGGTTAAGGAGTGACTTCCGCCCAAAAGCAAATAGTATCAAATATTTGTTCCTTTTAAAGACTGTACCATTTCTTCTCATCCCTTCTGCACCTCTTTGCCCTTATCTAACATACCAAAAACAAACAAGTAACCATGACAGATTATCTCCTGGATAGAAAGATTTTTAACATTAAGATGTGCTCTAGGGGGCTGGGGATTTCGCTCAGCGGCACAGGGCCTGCCATGCAAGTGCAAGGTTGTGAGTTCGATCCCCAGTACCGGAAAAAAAAACAAACAAAATAAGATGTGCTCTAGTAATAATTCTCCTTTATTGTCTTATATTCAATCAATGAAAACATCACTATTACCTGATTGGCTCAAACGATCATGGGCCATCATTTCCAGGAGATTTTGTCCAGCTTCTCCTTTTATCAATTTAATCTTTGGTCTTGGAACCTGAAAATTTTAGAATAAAAAAATCTTAATTTAGTGGTACTCAAATTTCTTTTTTCCCCCAAATTTCAAACTTCTAACAGATATTCCTATTACATCATTTTTTGATAATGAATTTTGATAATGAATAAAGTTAACTAGTAATTAAATTTGATTAGAAATCAGTACAAACAGGGCTGGAGATATAGTTCAGTGGCACAAGCGCCTGCCTGGCAAGCGCAAGGTCCTGAGTTCAACTTCCGGTACCAAAACAACAAAAAAGGAAACAGTGCAAACAAACGGGAACCAAGGAGCCCAACCTCTAAAGTATGAATGAACAGAGCACTTTTCTTCAGTACTGAGATTGAGCCTAGAGCTTTTGGACTGAGCTATATCCCCAGTCTTTTTAAATAGTATTTTATTTTGATATGGGGTCTTACTTAAGTTGCTAAATTGCCCCATCTAAGCTTGAAGTGCTAATCCTCCTGCCTCAGCCTCCCACAATTTTGTGGGAGGTAGTGGGGTGCTAGAGAACAAACCCGAGGCGCTATGCATGCTAAGCAATCAGTCTATCACAAGCTACATCCTCACCACCTCTCATAACTTGAAGTACTGGTGGAAGTATAACTTGGTATAATTCCTGTAAGGCAGGAAATTTCCAAGAGCTCTAAGATTTATAAATTTTTACATATATTGTATTCTGATCTTCCAATTCTTTCAGGGATTTAGCCTACTTATCAATTTCCACAAGTGAAAACAGCACAAGGTTTGCTGCTGACTTATTTGAAGCAGAAAAGCAAACAGTAAAAGCAACCTAACTGATGCCTTAGTTTAAGCCCAGGCAAATAACCCAACAAGAAACATTGTATAATGAAATAACACACATTGTATATAATTGTATAATTATATAATGAAATAACACACAAACATCAAAAGAGTGAGAATGCTCTCTACATACTAATGTAGAAAGAATGAGATGAAACAGTTCATAGAAATAAAGTAAATAGGATGTTCAAAATGTTCTCTACTTTTTTCAAAGGAGAAGCGATATGTATGTTCTGCTAATAGATACACAAAATATTTCCTGGGCTGGGAGTGTAAATTATTTTGAAGAATCACAAGAAAGGAGTAACAGTTCTTCCAGGTTAGAGATGCAAAGATTACGGAATGAAGGTAAAAAGTTTTCACAATATACTCTTACACTGGGTGTGGTGGTGCACACATGTAATCCAAGGCCCCAAGAGGCTGAGGCAAGAGTGTAAGACCAGCTTGGGCTACACAGTGAGTTCAACGCCAACCTGGACTACATAGTGAGTAGTATGTCTCAAAAATAAAACTAACACTTTGTGGGGCATAGTGGCACTCCCTTGTAACCCCAGCACTCATGAAGTTTAGGCAGAAAGATTACTGCGGGTTCACTGCCAGCCTGGGCTACACAGCGAAACTCTGTCTCAAACAACAACCACCACCACCACCACCACCCCCCCACACACACACACACGAAACTACACATACAATGTACTCTTATGCATCACTAGAATGCAGCGCCATGTAATAATTTGTTTTCCAAAGATACTAATATTTCTCTTTTCCTTTTCGACAAGGTCTCACTATGTAGTCCAGGCTGGCCTTGAATGCACAGCAATCTTCCCTTCGTGCTTTAGCCTCCCCAGTGTTGGGAGCACAGGCGTGTACCACCCTGTGGGCTAAAATACTAATTTTTCAAAATGAGTAGAACAAGCTGGCTGTGGTGGCATACGCCTGTAATCCCAGCACTCATGAGAAGCTGAGCCAAGAGGACTGCTATAAATTCAAGGCCAGGCTGAGCTACAAAGTGAGTTCAAGCCATCCTAAACTGAATAGTGAAACCCTGTCGCAAAAAAAAGTGAAACGTAAAAACTTTTGCTTCTAAATATCAAAAATGTTACTGACTTATTCTTTTACCTTTAAGTTTTTTAAACACATCACACTGTCACCTATACATGTTGAGAACAGCACACAAAGAAAGCACATAAAATAATTACGTTTTCAAACTGACCTCATCTGGTTGCTTTTATAGAATTATGCAACACCTAAATTTGTGACTAGGTAACTACTTATGAATGCACTCAGTCTAAGCATTTCCAAGTCCTCTCATCTTAACTAAAGGTAGGGAGGCTGGGGATTTAGCTCAGTGGCACAGCACCTGCCTGGCAAGCGCAAGGTCATGAGCTTGATTCCCGGTACTGGACCCCACCCACCCCCCAAAAATGTGTTAACTAAAGGTAGGGCTCAAGGTACTGTGAAATGCCTGAAGTTTGAGGAACCACACAGCAGTCCTCTGATGAGTCTGAAAATGCTACATAAAAGTAGTTCACCTGACCTAACTATCTACCAAACTATCAGCTTACAACCTTTTTTTATGCTTAGGCTACACAGTGAGTTCAAGGCCAGCCTGAACTACTTTGAAAAAAAAAAAACAACTTCTGTTACTTGAGAATATCTATAAAAAGCAAGAAACTAATGTTTACGTAAATTACTGACTCTCAATGACTTTAACAACTTTTACTATTAAATGGATTCCCTATCAAGTGTGGCGAAGTGGCATAGCCTGTTAGCAATCTGGGAGGCAGAAGAACCAAATCTGGGCCCAACCTGGAAAGGCAAATTCGTGACTTTGTGAGATTCTGACTTAGAAACAACCAATGAACCAACAAACAAAAGAACGAACAAAAGAAAGAAAGAGAGAGAAAGGTTGGGGATGTAGCTCAGAGTAAAGGTCATGAGGTCAAGCCCCAGTACCACACTCCTATGAATCTAAAAAGTTCTACTAAGCAGGTAACAGCACAGAACACTGTGAAGGTGAATAGTGATGGTGTTTCAGAAAAGATCTCACATGAACCAGAAGGATGCTTCTGTGGAAATTAATGAATACTTTCTTGTTCCTCCCGCAAGCAAAAAAAAAAAAAAATTCATTCTTTAATGCTAATAATCATTTTTGTAAGTCTCTTAATGCTTTTTTGGAAGACTGCATACTTCTTTTCACTTCAAAAGTAATATAAGAGAGGTGGAGTAGGAGGGGAGAGGGGACTGAAAGAATAAGATGTGCTATGTACATATACCAACCCCGTCACTCTGCACTGCGAACACTAATAAAGATTTGAAAAGCCAGGTGGGGTGGTGCACACCTGTAATCCCAGCACTCAGGAAGCTGAGGCAGGAAGATCACCCTGAATTTGAGGCCAGCCTGGGCTCCACTGTGGGTTCAAAGCCAGCCTGAACTGCATTTCAAGACCCTGTCTCAAAAAAAAGACACTAAAACCAAAAAAATGCATTAGGAAAGTGGTATGAGCCAGGATTCTGTCCTATTTTCCTCCTGCTACTGTCTTTGTAGAGGAAAGGCCTTGTTTTTAAAGATGAACACCACCAGGCGTAGTGGGGTACACTTGTAATCCAGCATCTGGGAGGCTGAGACAGGAGGATCTGGGCTACGTGACAAGACCCTGTCTCGATGAACAGAAACAACAACGTCACCAATCACATTCATGTTACAAACAGGCAATATATATCTGTGTGTTTTCATGTGAATGTGTTAAAAGGGTAATCAGGAATACAAAAATGTGCTTATTATCTTTATCATATACACATTTTTAATTAAGTTTTATCTATATTTGAAATAATATCTTTATTATTAAGTCCCCGGCAATGGTAGAGTACAAATATCAAACTCTTCAAACTGGTCTTTAAATTTGCCAGGCGTGGTGGCACACACCTGTAATCCCAGCACTTGGGAGGCTGAGGCAGGAGGATCCTCGCGAGTTCAAGACCAGCCTGGGCTACAAAGTGAGCTCAAGGCCAGCCTGAACTGCATATCAAGACCCTGTCTCAAAAAGACAAAAACAAACAAACAAAAAAGACAAGTTACAACAATACACAACGCTATATACCTGTCTCACCAGCCTCACCAGTACTGTGTACGCCTTGTTATTTTTAACCTATCAACTTGACTTTCATTTCAACTTTAATTCTACAGACTTTCTCACATATGTCCATTATGTTCCAGAGCACACCTCCATGAGAACATGACAAGTCTTGGTGGAATGTCACCTGTACCTGAACTGGAAAAGGCTCACCTGAAATGCTATGAGATAGCACAAAATAGCCAGCTCAGAGAGAGCTCGCCACTGGATGTCGCTGTGCTGACCCATCTTCAACAGCAGGGAGCCAGCGTGCAGGTAGAAATGTCCTTTCACTTCTTGGAAGACAACCGACAACTCATCATTGCCCCCCACCGACGGCTTCACGCACTGAAGGACACTATCAAAACTGTAATATTAAAAAGTCAAACAGCAGTCAACATTTACTGCATCACAAATAACTGGCTTCATACAGTCAATTCGAAATAAAAGCTTTTTTCCAAGATTCAGCTTCTACACCAGAAGGCCTATTAATTCTTATTCTCTACTTGAGCAGTTATGAACCATTTAGTACTCATTTTTATCCTGCATACTTCCAATCTCTAGAATATCTCATTCCAAAATAGTCATTTCCAGCCCTCCAATCATACAAAAGATACAAAACAATACAAATCAGAGATTACAGATAGTATTTTGTATAAACTAGGGTCAAGTTGAAAAATTATCTTCCAGTTTCTTCTCGATCCATATGGTTTCATAAATTAAGTGAAAGCTGAAATTTCTCAAATCACAAATGCCATTTCCAAAGTACAGTAAATAACTGACAGATATTTGAGAATCAATATAATTGTTCTTCTTAGCATAGAGGTAAGTACAAAGTTAAATTATACTTCTTTCCACTATTTGTAGTCTATATTTTAATTACTGTTTCTAAATCCTCATGAACCTCAGAATCTTCACTTTGTAAGAAAAATACAAAGCAGCTTATAATAAAGCTTATAAAGTAGCTTATAATAAAGCAATCAAGTGCAACAGGGATTTCTTCTAACAAGTGAATCTGGGAATATCTGGGGTTCTCAAAGACCTTCAAGAGATCCACAAGGCCTCACTTGTTTTCACATTAATACTCACTTTTTTTTTTTTTCAGAAACTCTTTTATTTTCCCATGTATGTGTAACTGAACTTGCCAGAGACCTCAAGACATGTAACAGTTTAACAGAATGACTAAGGTGACGAGAACCCAAGTGAGCTCCATGAACCCAGCCACTACAGAGATTATAAAAATACAAAACAGTGCACTACCCTTGCTGCTTTGTTTTAGAAAATTATCTTTCATAAAAATGCTGTTATTGTTAATTTATTGAAAAATAGAAGCCCATTACACTCAGTATTTTTTTAATTTCTCAGTTTTAACTTCTAGTATGATAAATACTAATAGTAATAACCCATTAAAAACAGATTTTGGGGGCTCTTTAAAGGATATGAGGATCTTATGACCAAAAACTTTGAAAATACAAACTATATGAAATAAAATATCCTAAATACTGTATCATCTAAAAGTTAAAGTTACTTCTTTTGGACACTGGCCTTGCACCCTATATCATCAGGAAACCAAGTAATTTTTTTTGTTTGTTTGTTTGTTTGTTTTTCCAGTACTAGGAACTGAACTCATGACCTTGTGCTTGCCAGGCAGGCGCTATGCCGCTGAGCTAAATCCCCAGCCCCAGGAAACTAATTTTCAAAACCACTACCTAATCCTATAACACTTCAGTGAAGTATTCTGAAATAAACAGTGTGAACCATGGATCAGTAGAACGTTTCTAAGGGTCAGATGATCTGGCTTTACAGCTGCAGTTGCTGTCACAGCCACTCCACTGCTCTTGCAGTGTGCAAACAGCCACCCCCACTCATCACAGAGACCCAGGCTACCAAGGACCCCCAAGTCCCAAGACCAGGCAGCAGGCCACAGATGGCCATGAGTGCTCATCAGCCCTGCTCCAAACTCACACCTCTGTCCAAGTCAAAGTGATGTTTTTTGTTTGATGGAATTCATTTTCATAAAATCAGAGTTTCAGGAGAAAGAAAATCATACCTTATGTTTATTTTGTTTCTAAGGCAAAACAGTGTTTCCTGAAATACTAGTGATACTAAGTGCTTACACCTGTACATCTGAACCTAGCCTCCGATAAGAGATGAAGAACTATTACCCGATTTTCACTCAAAGTTACCCTTTTTTAAAAAAATAAAATAAAATGTGGCTAGGCATGGTGGTGCACATCTGTGATTCCAGCACTTGAGAAGCTGAGGTAGGAGAATCACTGTGGACAGCCTGGGCTACACACTGAGTTCAAGGTCAGCCTGAACTACACAGTGAGACCTTGTCTCCAAACAAACAAATAAAAACCCCCAAGAATAATAATAATAAAATGTGGTATAACAAAAATATTCGTTTTTAATGCCTATCTATTAAGCGTGCCGAAATGGATTATTTACCTATAAAGTTAATTTAAATTAAACTAAGAGTCGTCTGAAAATCAAAGTCACACAAAACTTTATTACAGCATCCCAATCGAAGTAAAATATGATTCCCTCCAAGCATTTCACTGTATTAACTCTAACTCCTGGGTACATTATAGAAATAATGATGTTCTCAGTAAGTTTAGACCAAATAACTCAACACTGCAAAAAGGAAACCTGTTTGTGCTACCACCCCTCCTCCAAGCCCACATACCTCTCCAGCAGTTCCCTGACCTCCTGCTCATCTCTGGCAGAAAGCGTGAGGAGCATCAGGCTAGTATGGGCCAGGAGCAAGTCCTTACTGACTGCTCGTCGGTCGCCTTTGTCAGACTCCAAGCATTGTAAAGACTCCAGATATTCCTATTTTGTGGAAAGAACAGTAAGTTACACAACAATCAAATTTTGGGAAATTATTTTATTCCAACAAAATGCCTGAACTACTCCTATCACATTTCTAAAACGCTACTGGTTTTTATACCAGCCTTCAAAACACCAAAAATATGTGTATATTGGTCATACTATCTCCCCAAATCTATTCATTATAAATTGAAATTATCTGGTGCAGTTTCATTTACACAATTGAATGTGGCTCAAGAGCTGGGGGGCGCTACACTGCAGTACACACACTGTGCCCAGTGGCCTTCACCTACCTTAAGGGTCTGTACAACACACGAATTCCATTCCAGATTTGTACGCAAAGCTGTATGCTTCTCTGCCCCACGGCAGTGGGCCACAGCATCCTTTAATCTCTTATTTGAACGATACAGCTCCACTAGCCGGATATTCATGTAGGCATCATCAGGTCTTAGATAAAGTTCTGACTGAATCAAGTCAAAAAGCTTATTCCACCCATCTTCACCTTTACAATCTAAAAGCTGCTCCTATTCGGGAGGGAAAAAAACATTACCTTAGAGCAGTGATGGCAAACCTTCCAGAGCTTTCAAGGACACAGACAGCCTGCTGCTGCATGCATGCCATAGCCTCACCACCACTGAGCTGGCGTAGGAGCACCTGCAGTTCTAAACACGACGCAGGCCATGCCCAGCACTACACTGACTAGCTTCAGAAGGTGGCACGAGTACCACTCTCCTTACCTCACAAGCCCCTTCAGTGCTGCTCCCACAAGCTGAGCCCCAAGAACCTGACGTGGAGAGGAGCACGTGGGGTCCTGCAGTAGCCGTGGCTGCCCACATTCACCTGAGACGAGACCATGCTGCTCTTGTCCCAGGCACCCACACCTCAAGCCCCACCAGAAGCTGAGGCTCCTCAGTCCCAGTCACAGGAGAGGCTTAGCTCCAAACCCCTCTGTACCTCTCTGCTCTCAGTCCCTCAGCTCAGAAGCTAAAAACGATTCTGTCATCTTCATCATCCTCTCAAAGCACTGCTTCACCTCCTGCCTCAGCCAACATGGCCGCCCCACCACCTCTGCCCCAACACTGCCCTCCTCGCCTACACACAGAGATGGGCTCTGCATCCTACCTGCTCCTCAGTGCCGCCTCTCCCCTCCCAATACACTGCGTGAACCTTTCTGGGGGCAAAACTGGGATAAATCACTGCATCTCCAACAACCCGCACTGGGATTGGCGGTTGAGACACACAAGACATAACAGCTTAGCCACTCAGTTGTTATTACTTCCTATCCAGTGACCTGACCCTTCACTCCAACCTCATCCTCCTCCATCCACCCAACAATGACCGCCTTAGAAATCTGTGTTTTGTTCACCCACCCCTCTTCTTAATTCTTCCACCTCCCTGGAACCCCTGTGCCCTCACTGCCACATACACTTTCCTCTATCGCATGAACAGCCATTCAAGTACACACCACGTTCTAACTATCCATAACACATTCACACTTCTCTGTCAAGCTAAAATGTAATGACCCTTGGAAGTCATGATTACCACTTGCTGGGTGATTGTGTCAACCAATTCGCGCTACCTTCCCTTAGATAAACCCGCTATCTCATTTTTCTGGGCCTGCACACTAACAGCTGGACAACTGGGTAAGGTAAAGCACAATGGGAAAGTTCAAACCCCAGGTTGATTTCATTTTCATTATCTCCAACACAGACTCATTTTGCCTACAGCAAAACACTACTTTACTTCCAACAGCCTCACTTTCTCCATCCCCTGAAATGATCACTTTGTACCTCCACGTTCCACATCTTCCTTCACCCTCACTTTCACTTACAACCTCATCTTTTCCTTAAAAAGGTACGTATGCCCTGCTGCCTGACCTGCTGCACCGATCCAAGCCCTGAAGCCTTTGCCTAAAGAGGCCACGCCCCCGAATGCTTGGCACTTCATTCCTTCTCCCCCTCTGGACCAGTCCATAAACTTAGACTTGGCCCCTCCATACCTGTAAGAGAAGCACTGGCCTCTGGCTATATGTTAAAATATTTTTCAAAAAAGAACACCATCATTACGAACTGCATTTCAAAACAAAACCTTTTAAAAACCCTTACCAGAAACATGCAAGACAATTGGGTAGACAGATAAAAAATATAATCTGTGATTTATTCATTACTCTCCATGTATGTTAACAATGTACATCTGCATTACACTTTTAACACTATATAATTACATCTGCATTACACTTTTAACACTATTTAATACTATACATTTTAAATGTATGCCAAATATATCAAGAAAGAACTTCTCCAAAAGCTTCCTGGTAAACCATATTTTACTGAAAAAAAAGTAACAATCAGCAACAATTTCCTATAATTTTTAGTAATTAGTTCCAACATTAAAATCTTTTATCAGTTGTTTCATAATCTCTTTGTCCATGAGATAAACCTTTCCATTTTTAAAGTTACTAGAAGATTTATAAAGTTTTATACCACACAGAGCTTGCTTGCTTGCTTGCTTGCTTGATTTTTTGGGTTTTTTCCTGGTACCAGGAATCAAACTTACGACCTTGCGCTTGCCAGGCAGGCGCTATGCCACTCAGCTAAATCGCCAGCCCCAACAGAGCTTAATTTAAACTACAGCTCCATCATTGACTGCAAAACTGTAAATTCTCTGAAGTATTACTCTAGAAAAGTAACTGAGGTATCCCTTGTAATGCACATCAGTGCCCAATAAAGATGCTCAGGAAGCTTTTAAAGAGGTTTGTTTTTGTTCTCTGAGACAGGGTCCCACCAGGCGTGTGTGCTCCAGGCCGATCTCGAGCTCACTGTGTAGACTAGTTTGGTTGGCAACTCACGATTCTCCTGACACAGCTCCTCAGGGCTGGAACTCAAAGCATGAACAACTACAGTTTTCTCCTTTTGTACCTTCTGATTTGTCTTTTTACCTTTAACTTATAAACTTCAGGATTTCCAGGGAAAAGTCTTGCTGCTTTTTCAACCCAGTATTTTGCTCTTCCATCAGTAACATCATTTTTACACAGCAACTCTGCAATCTTCAACACAAGATCTTTTTGTGTTGGGTTTAAATCCACTGAACGCTAATACGGGGGAAAACATTTAAAAATAAAAACTGCATTAGAGTCATACAAAGGTCAAAAAAAAAAAATCAGTGCAACCATTAAAAATTCTATTCCTAGATGACAACATGTTTTTTCAAAGTTAAAATTAAATGATCCTGGAATGTTATGGAAACTGATCAAGCGAATATCAGACCTGTAATTAGGTGAATGCAAACCACACACACGAATAGCATCTCCAACTGTCAGACTTAAATTTGAAGTGTTAAAGTACAGTGTACTGTGGGCCAAATCAAAACTGCCTCCCACGCTGAATCATGCAATGCTTGTTTCATGACATCCACAATACATACCTAAAGTATTGGTTACATGAATTAGTTTGGCATCATGTGTCTGACTGTATAAAGGTTCTCTTTTAATCCAATAATTACCTTATAACATTCAACAGCTTTGTCAGCATTTTCCTCTGCTTCATAAAGAAGACCCAAAAACCTGTGACCTTTGGGGTCCCGCTCTTGCACATTAATATACGAAGATACGTATCTGTTTTTAAGTAGTAATACAAAAACAATGAATTATTGACTATAATTATTAGAGAATATTCAGATGACTCAATAGTACTCATAGAAACAGATCATACTTAAAACACAAACATAGCATTGACAACATACTCATTTTACAATGAAGTGCAACACCTGCCAAATGCTTTTCCTAGTGCTACCTACACAAAGAAACGAACATATAGTGTTTTTCTTCTTGATCATATTTACCAAGTTTCGCATATACATAAAAATGGTATTTTTAAAGTTATCATAATGCATAATGCTAAAAACTAAAGGTAATTATTTCCCAAATAACATCTAATATATCATTACCCTTTAAACAAAAAATAATCATTTATAACTACTGTAGTCAGCGAAACTTGAACAGAAATTATGTACTACCAAATACAAGTAATTTCTACATACACACACACACACACACACACACACACACTTGTTTTGGGACACGTACTCCAAGATGGCTTCAAACTCATGATCCTCCTGCTTCAGGGGTTACAGGAGTGGATCACCATAACCAGGGTAATTCCCACTTCTTTAATGGAACAACAACAAAAAGTAACTGTCTTCTCGATTCAGTAACAGTGTTATCACAAGAGACATTAGACCAAAGATCAAAACTAAGGAGGAAAAGTGTCACATTAATGAGGAACAAAGGCCAACAGCCCCATTGCTTCTGGTCAGGTAAGGTGCGGCCATTTCCTCTCTTACTAGCACCCAACCTCTTCCCAGCAAACACCTCCCTCCTCCTCTCTGGCTTTAAACTGTGCCATGCCAGGAAATCACAATCTCCAAGTTTCTTCTCCTATACTGCAACAGCCCCAGAACATACAACATACTGAGTTCATTAAAGATCTTCTATGGCTGGATGTGACAATATACCTGTAATCCCAGCCACTGGGGAGCCTGAGGAAGATTACAAATTCAAGGCCAGCCTGAGAAACTTACCAAGACCCTTCCAAAAGGGTTGAGAAGGGTAGCTCAGTGGTAGTGTTCATCTAGTGTGGCAAGGTCCTAGATCAGTGACAAAGATACAAACTGCCCGCTGCAGCACATATGCCAAGGTTTACCACCGCTGTTCTAGGTTCAATCGGGGGCGGGGGTGGAGGGCAGGGTGTGTGTGTGTGTGTGTTTGTGTGTATGTGTCACATAAGCTACTCTCCTGTTTTAAGTTTGTGTTAATTTTTCTTTTCCAGCTAACCAAAGTCCCATATATCTAACCAGAAGCAAATTCAAATATAGCGCTTTCACTTCATTCTAACCCAGGACCACTTTTACAAGAAATGTTCTAACCCAAATAAAAACAGCAACCTGCAAGCAGTACACATTCTAGGCTCAGCATCAGCCTGTGAGTGACACATCCGTCACTCCCAGACACACACAGGCAAACACAGCATGTTCTTAAGCAGTTCTTCCTGCTGCAAAGAACATGAACATGAGGAAAGGCGATGATTTCCGAAAACTGACCATGTTCAAAGTCTGGCACTTACTTTTTAGCAAGATCGTATTCTTTAGCTTCATAATACAGCCTCGCAAAATAAAATCCTTTCAGTGATTTCTAAAAATTAAAAAAAAGCACAGTTTTACTTTTCACACTTTCAAATATTGTACTTTCTCAAGAAGACAACACCTAACAAGGTAGGTGTTCACACAGAGTATAAAAAAGAACTGCATGAAAAAATGTATATTCTAAAAGTCATGAGTCCATGTTTTATAATTCCTAACATAAAACAAAATAAATTTCAAAATAGCAGGACATACAGACATCAGAAATACTTGGAAACCTTAAAAACCATGTGATATCTTTGTGGGGGAAGAAACGTGGTGGACAGCTATCTAAGTTTATAGATAAGTAAACAGAAACCAACATTTCTGGGGGAGGTGAGGTACACCAGAAACCCCTCTTCCCTACCATGGGGAAAGAGCAAGCAAGTGCTTCAGGACCACTGAGGCACTGTAGGGTCCCTGGGTCAGGCACTATTCTCTACAGCTCAGCACTTCACACTTGAGGAATGAGAAAGAGGTAGTAATAAAAACTGAATTCTTCAGGAAAGAAACCAAGTCCACACCCTGGCTCTTTATCTCCATAAATTCCAAACCAGAATGCAAGTTCACACAAGTTATGTCCGTAATGTGATCAAGAGGATACAGCTATCATTTTTTAAAGATTACACAAAGATGAAGAAGAAATCAATATACTGAGTTTAAAAGTAGTCTGCACAGCAGGATATTTTCAACTGCATGTTTTTGACTAGGCATGCATAAAACTGGTAATTACATCTGAATTATAGAATTATACTTAAGAATTTTTTTGAAGCCGAGCACAGTGGCACACACCTCTAATCCCAGCACTCAGGAACCTGAAGCGGGAGGACCGCTCGAAGTTCAATGCCAGCCTGGGCTACATAATGAGTTCAGGGCCAAGGCCAGCCTGAACTATAAAGTGAGACCCTGTCTCAAAAAGAAATTAACATAGTCTTTTTCTTAAGATCCACAAAATTTAGGATTTGTTCACTGGGTCTATAATACAGTAGGCACTGTTAGAGACATGGGGGGAACTGGCAAAAAGCACCATGCCTCCACGTGTCACAAAGCCTACGTATTACGGGAAAAGCAAGCAATTATCTCCACTGGAGCAGAAGAGAGGTGCTGCAGTATAGTATTTCATCAATTAACTGCTGACAGTATTTCACATTTTAACAAATCTAAAGTCAAGTATTCACTTCCCAAACCACAAGCATAGCCGGGCGTGGTGGCGCATGCCTATAATCTCAGCACTCAAGAGGCTGAGGCTGGAGGAT
>NW_004955470.1:12190645-12198432 GCF_000276665.1 Chinchilla lanigera | reverse complement strand
GCTATGCAGTTCAGGCTGGCCTTGAGCTCACTTACGTAGCCTAGGCTGATCTTGAACTCGCAACAATCCTCCTGCCTCAGCCTCCCGAGTGCTGGGATTATAGGCATGCACCACCACACCCAGCTATACTTTGAAAATATTCAAATTTCTACAAAATATAGCAGGACATGGCACCTGCCTGCTTTTCCAACTGCACTTCACCTGCTCCTTGCATACAATATACAGTTCAACCAATAACTAAAAAGCAGGATGTACCTTTCCAACTTCTACAGACCCAGGACTCCAACTATGTATCTAAAACAAAGGCCAACAGGGCCAAGAATACAGTTCAGTGAAATTGCGCCTGCCTGGTAAGCATCAGGTCCAAGTTAGAATCCCAGGGCCAAAAATTTTTTCAGAAACACCAATGGCAGGTAATGACATGTGATTTCTATATTCTACACATTAAGAAGTTGTTCAGCGCAGGTAGGTAAACAGAAAGTAACTATGAATTTCTCAACACTATAGCTGCACTGTGGTTAAACTCTAAGTTCTAGCCATAGTCATTTGCTAAGAAAAAGAAATACAAGGGGAGAGACAGCTCATATACAAATGATCAGTGAGATACAAAAAGGTGCTCAACATGGGGCTGGGGATTTAGCTCAGCGGCAAAGCACCTGTCTGGCAAGCGCAAGGTCATGAGTTCAGTTCCCGGTACCAGAGAAAAACCAAAAAAAAAAAAAGGGTGCTCAACATTAGTCATTAAGAAAATGCAAATCAAACCCAGCAGTCACTGGCCTGGGACAGTGGCACATGCCTATAATCACAGTACTTGGGAAGATAAGGCAGGATGACCACAGGGAGCTCAAGGCTAGCCTTAGCTACACAGTGAGTTCAGGTCAGCCAGAACCGCACGGCGAGACCCTGTCTCAAAAAACCAAAACAAAGCAAAAGGGAACAAAAGCAAAAACAAAAACCCCCAGCAGTCTCCATTTCACATCTATTAGGATGGCTACAATTTTTTAAAAAGTGGGGACCAGGGATGTAGCTTAGCTCAAATAGCACTTGACTAGCAAGTGCAAGGCCCTGGGTTAGATCCCAGTATTAAAAAAAAAAAAAAAAACAGAAAGTGTTCACAAGGATATGCAGAAATTGGCACCCTGTAAAATGCTGCCGAGAATGTACAACAGTGCAGTCACTAATGTAAACAGTTTAACAGTTTGGCAGTTCCTTGGGAAACTGACTCTAACTCTAAACCACAGAGCCTAACACTTCTAGCAGACACTTCGGTAAGTATTCACACAAAAAAGACAGAAACAACCAAACCAAACATCTTGGCTCACACCAGTAACCCCAAGAGGGTGGCAAGTTCAAGCTCAGCCTGGGCCACTCTGCCGCTCAGGGAGACTCTGTCTCAAAATAAAAACTAAAGAAGACTAAGCAGGGTGTGGTGGTGCACACTTGTAATCCTAGCATTTGGAAGACTGAGGCAGGAGGATTACCATGAGTTTGAGCCCAGGTTGAGCTACATACTGGTTTCAAGTCCAGCCTCAACTACACAGCGAGACCTTGTCTAAAAAAAAGCAAAACAAAGAAAAAATAAGGACTAGGGATGTTGCTCAGTGCAAAGGCCCCAATACCACAAATAAAGAAGGAAAAATAAAACACCAGATGTCCAGTGACAGATGATTAAAGGTGGTATATACATGTTATGCACATATGCAATGGGCTATTATTCAGTCATAAAAAGGAATAATGTTGTTACATACTAAAACAGCTGGGAGCAGTGGTGCTCATTCTCAATTCCAGCACTCAGGAGGCTGAGGCAGGAGGATTGCCACAAGTTTGAGGCCAGTCTGGGCTACACAGTTGAGTCTAGGCCAGTCTAAACTACACAAAGACCCTGTCTCAAAAACAAAAACAGGGCTGGGGATATAGCTTAGTGATATAAGTACCTGTCTGGCAAGCAGAGGGTCCTGAGTTCGATTCCTGGTAACCAAAAAAAAAATTTACATACTAAAACATACATGAATCTTTAAAAT
Source organism: Chinchilla lanigera (assembly GCF_000276665.1). Lineage (NCBI taxonomy): Eukaryota > Metazoa > Chordata > Mammalia > Rodentia > Chinchillidae > Chinchilla > Chinchilla lanigera. The sequence continues at coordinate 12,196,411 of NW_004955470.1, read as the reverse complement.
CTGCTAAATGAAATGAGCCACACACAAAAAGACAAATATGGTACTATACAACCTATCTTTTTTTTTTTTGAGACAGGGTCTCACTATGCAATTCAGGCTGGCCTTGGGCTCACTTTGTAGTCCAGGCTGGTCTCAAACTCACAACAATCCTGCCTCAGCCTCCCAAGTGCTGGGATTACAGGTGTGTGTCACAATGCCCAGCTACAAACTATCTTGAACATGCAAATTATAAAAGATACAAAGTGGAAGAAAGAGTACCTGGCTGGGGGAAGAAGGACCTGTGTCATTACTGCTTAATGGTTACAGAATTTGTCAGGAGGGATGAAACAATTTTGCAAATAATGGCAGTGGTTAAACAACATTTTGAATGTGAAGTAATGCTAGCAAAGTGAACAATTAAAACTAGTTAAAATTATATTAAAAGTCCTCCTCCATGTACACACTCACAGATTCAATTATCAGGGATCAAAAATACTCAGAAAAAAATGAACCTGCCCTGAACATTATAGACATTCCCTGAGTTCATTACTAAGAGTGCAGTTTAATAGACAAACACTGCCTTTACTATGTGTCAGATGGTACTAGCTGAGGATCCCTCACTCAAATGCTTGAGATCAGAAGTGTTTGGGGGTCTTTCAGATTTTGGAATTTTTATATATACATAACAAGGTGAGAACAGGACCCAAATTTAAACACAAATTTAGCTGAGTGGAGTGGAGCATGCCTGCAATCCCAGCACTCTCGAGGCTGAGGCAGGAGAATCACTGCAAGTTCAAGGCCGCCTGAATAGCACAGTGAGACCCTGTCTCAAATACATACATACATATATACATAAATATACATACATATGCAGAAATGTACTACTATATCCAGAGTATCACACACAGCCTGCAAGGAGTAATACACTATTCTCAGGACGCCTGCACTTTGTGACCCATACAGGAGGTCAGGTGGGGCTTCCCACAAGCACTGAAGAGTTTCAGAGCCTGGAGCAGTCTGTATTTTGGAAGTAGGGACGCTTAATCTGCGACAGTCTTCCAGAGATGATCCAGCGTAACAGTGGATGTGCGTAAGCAATGCACAGAGCCAACACACTATCGTGAGTGACTTGGGAATTCATATGTTTTGGTAGAGAAGGATCCAAAATTGATCTCCTCTGGATATCAAGGAACAACTCTATGTGCCAGGCGTGGTGGTGCACGCCTGTAATCCCAGCACGCAGGAGGCTGAGGCAGGAGGATCGTTGCGAGTTCAAGGCCAGCCTGAACTGCACAGTGAGACACTGTCTCAAAAAGACCAAAAAAAAAAGGGAACTCTGTATTTTTCAAGAATTTAAAAAAATTGATAATACACAAGAAAACAACTGCACACTTTTATAGATGATTTGAGGCTCTGGGTTTGCTCTGTAGCACTACAAAAAAAAAAAGAGAATTGCATGACATGTGACTCAGTAAAGCTGTTTAAAAAAAAATCTAATTTTATTGCAATAGTGATGCTCGGGAAATTATGTGAAGTGATCTCGGTATACGGCTCCTGTATGTCTTTAACTGGGTATGTTCTGACACTGGAAAACTTCAAGCAATCTTACACTTCACTCAGCATCCTGAATAAACACTTGAGAAAACAGGTCAAGAAGAACCAAACAGCCAGGCCTGCTGGTACGTGCCTGTAATATCACCACTTGGAGGCTGAGGCAGGAGGATCAATATGAACTCAAGGGCAGCCTGAACTACATAGAGAGCCCGGTTTCAAAAAAAAAAAAAAAAGAACCAAACAGCAATTAATTGCAAATACTTAAAAGCAAATAATGAAATATACAAGAAATAGGTACAGTTTCCCTTCCCAGAGTAAAAGCACCAACCAATGTAAAAGACGTTGGAAGAAAAACGTGAGAAAAACAGTAATGTACACAGTCATGATGGTGGAATGGAAGACAGCTTAGCTTGTTTCACCATTTTTTAATAAAGAGATTCTCAGAGTACACTGTCAACATGTAGCAGGAAAACAATTCTGTTACCTACTTTACTCCCAACTGTCTTATTGAAGAAGTCTATCTTAAGATAACTAAACAGCCAGTAGTAGAAGCACAGAATTTGGGAAATCTTGCTTATCGTTTTTTGCCTCCAACTTGCTCACATGTAAAGGGAATGAGGCCCGGTGGGCAAGTGCTTTGTTAACTTCGGCCACACAGCAAGAAGGAGCAGAGCTAGCATTAACTGGCAGGTCAACCCTGCACAGGCGGTGCTCCTTCCCTGACAGCAGAGGCCACTCTAAGCAAATACCTGAATCGGAAAACGATAAAGAAGCAAGAACTAATGTGTGGGGTCAAGGATATAGCTCAGAGGCACAGCACCTGCCTGGCAAGCACGAGCGCCTGCCTGCCTGGCAAGCATGAGGTCCTGAGTTCAATTCCCAGTACCAAAAAAAAAAAGGACTAAAGTGGGGCTGAGAACAGGAGCACTCAGACCCTAAGAGGCACCACCACACCCCATCTCACAGCCACCAACTCCTCCCCCTGCAGCAGCACAGCCCCAGGAGCTGCAGCACAGGAGCCTGTTCTCTGCAGGGTCAGCTCCACACCTGCAGGGCCCGGGAGATGCCAAAGTCTAGATGCTGAGCTGTGAGCTCCGCAACCTCTTTCCCTGAAAGATAAGAGTAAGGAAAGCTCTCCAAACGTAGAACAGAGGAAGACAAGAACGGGAGAGAAAACGCTAGAGAATCAAGTCAGAAGGTCCAACTTTCAGTTATCAGAAACACCAGGAAGATAATGGAAGAAAAAGAAAAATGGTCAAACAAATGAGAAATGCCCTTTAACTGGAAATAAGGAAATTTCCAAAAATCTATAAATTGCCAAGAACCAAAGTCACATCAGACTTTTAACACTAAAAGTATCAGAAAAATGGAGCAATGCTCTCAAACTGAGGAAAAAAGTACTTTGAACCCAGAATTTTAGAACCAAACTATTAAATTAAGTAAGGATGCTTTTCATACAAACAATATCTACAAACTCTCATCCATTCCTTTTCAAAACAAAGTAAATCAAGTGAAATGAGAGTCAAGAAACAGCGTCAGCTGCTGGACCCACCAGTAATCCCAACACTGGGGAGGCCGAGGGAGGAAAATTGCAAATTCAAGCCCAGACTCAGCAACTTAATTTAGCAAGATCTTGTCTCAAAATTTACCGAGGCTGGAGATCTAGCTCAGTCAGTGCAAAGGACCTGAGTTCAATCCCCAGCACTGAAGGAGGAGAAAAAGGAAAGGCAGAAAGCGAGCAAGTGCCAGCCAGCCAGCACAGAAAGGGTGACAATGGGATGTCCCAGGAACACGCGTAGCAAAGAAAGAAGGCCCCAGTGCAAAGTCTCTTTCTTCCTCCCTTCCTTCCTTCCTTCTTTCTTTCCTTCCTTCCTTTCTTACTCTTTCTTTCTCTTTTTCTCTCCCTTTCTCTCTTTTGTTATTCTGGTACCAGAAATTGGAACTCAGGGCCCCGCTCTTGCCAGGCAGGCACTGTGCTGCTGAGCTACATCCCTGGTCCACAAAGTCTCTAAAAAAAAAAGAAGTGCCCAGGCGCGATGTCACACACTTGTAATCCCAGCACTCGCTGGCACAGAGGCGGGAGGAGGATCAATGCAAGTTCGAGGTCAGCCTGGGCTACACAGTGAGTTCAAGGCCAGTCTTGAGACCATCTCAAAAGACCACACACACACAAAAAGGCTAATTGCTGTAACACAGGCTTGTAGGGCCAGGGTTATAGCTCAGCCGCACAAGCGCCTACTTCGCAAGCACTGAGTTCGATTCCCGGCACCCACACACACAAAAAATCTGTAGAAAGGCTTGTAATCCTAGCTTCTCAGGAAGATGAGGCAAGAAGACACCTTGAACCTAAAAGATGGGAGACCAGCCCAGGCATTGGAACAAAAAACTCATCTCAAAAAAAATCTTACATTGAAATTGATGAGATTACGTGACTTCTTGTTGAGCACATTTCAGAATATAAACTGCTAAGTTTGAATGAAAAATTCATAGTACCTCATAAATAAAAAAGCAATTACTAACTCTAAAGTACAAAGGTAACTCAAATGCAAAAACACATTTATCACTTTAATATAAATGCTAAGTATTCAGTTAACCAAAACTTATAACAATACTGGCAGAAGGAGGAGGAAACAAATCCTATGAAGTTGTTGAGATGTGTAAACAGAAACGTCTAACAGGAGAAGAGGAAGATGAAATGAGAGCTATGTATGTTTCTCAGACGTATGAAGAAGTGATATAGATGCTAGAACAAGGAACTAGAAGGGCTAAGCAGCCTCTGAGGAGTAGGAATCAGGTACACGATGAGAAGCCAACTAAACAGAACCCAAGAAAACTAAACAGAAACATATGGCATCAAAAAATATAAAGAATACTTTTGATAAAGACAAAAGCAAATGCTAGAATGGCAAAACATGGAGATGAACAAAGGAGAACAGAACGGAAGACAGGGAAGACAGGAGATTGTGAACACCTCCACACACTCCAGAATTCAGATGTCCTAGAAAGCCCGGCCCGTGCACGGCTGTCTGGTTCTGCCAACCTGGGAAAGCACTAATCTCTATTCGTCACAGCTGCTGCCTCTGCCCCGACCCCATCTGCCTGCCAAGAATCTAAAGCATCTTGTCATGCACCGGGAACTACATGCGTTAGCTCCTCGGTTTTTTCATATACCACTGAAAATCACCAGGTTCTAAGATAAATTACTTCATCTTATTTGAAGAAAAACTTCTACTTAAAAGAATAGCGTCTAAGCTATTCTTAAAAGAAAAGCGTCTAAGCTATCACATGTGGCTACTACAACCACTCCCAAAGATTTTGCCTCTAACCATTTTATTGCATAGAAGATGTATGAGGTTGAAAGAACACTCTTGCCTGTTCATTAAGAATTTTACGAAAGCTGTAAATCTGCTCTAACAACAACAACAAAAAAATACAAAAGTACCAATCTCAGGAGTTACAGAAACCCCCAGCAGGATTCTGCGTTAGACTCTGTCACCACGTCCATGCTTCTGACCAGGCCCGCAGTTTGAAATCACACTCTACGTAAGCACTTAGTCCTCCACGCCGGCGGAACGGGCTCCCCCACCCACCGACACCACGAAACGCAGCCTGACCACCGTCCAATCTTGCTGAGCACCCATCTGACCGGGGACGAGCATCTTTATCTCTGCAGGTCTCAGCAGCCACAGGGTCGTGAGTGCCCAGAACTAAGTAACCTTTCGTACTTACGGTAAAAAGACACAACTGTGCTATTAGCTCGTGGGTTTCTTCTCTCAAAAATTCCTTCCCGATGCTGACTGTCCCAAGCCCTTGCCCTGAACGTACCCGGGCGACAGCCTCGGAACACAAGCACCCGTCGCCGCTGTTTACCCGGCGCTCCCTAAGCCGAGGCAGCCGCCTCCACCGCCCCGAGGACGCGGCCCCGGGCGCAGCCGGCGAGCCCTGGTGACTCACCGGGCGAACGGACTCCGGACCCGCACAGCCGCCTCGACAGCCCTTCCCCCTCCAGTCGGCGCCCCGCTGGAGCCCGAGCGCACACGCAGCTCACCACTGACTTCAGGAAAGGACCCGAAGGGAAATTTGATTTCTAAGCGTGCGCTTTCAAGTTAAAAAGAAGAAAAAATATATATATGTAAGTCAAACAGCAGCCCCCGGGACCGTCGGGAGAGGGGTGCGCGGACAGGCCTTCGTGGCGGCACGGCGACCGCCGCCCAGCGCCAGCCCCGGGGCCCA
>NW_004955470.1:12189354-12190545 GCF_000276665.1 Chinchilla lanigera | reverse complement strand
AAAAAAAAAAAAAAAAACCACGAACCTTCTGCCACTGTGCCTGTTTACTTGAGAAAACGCTGAGGCACAAAAAAGGCATCCTGGTCTCTACAGGAGACAGAGGGTCAATCAAGAAAGGTTTCATCATCGAAGGGACACTGGACCAGACACTTTGTTCAAAGTGGTCACCAGGGCAGACTACACAGCAGATGAACTGTAATAACTGCCACTGTTCATAGATTTGCTACAGCAAACACTGCTAAATCACACCATCTTTAGGAAACACTCTTTCGACAATTTCCAATACACCATGCTATTTGTGAGTGGCCAGTCCTCTTCCAGTTGCTTCACAGGCTCTTCCTTCCCTTACACTTGACTTCCCCAGGAGTAAGTCCTAAGCCCTTTTCCTCTCACACTGAATCTCTACAATGACTGACTCTACAGAGTATGATCAAAAAGTACAGTGAACATTTAAGTTGCCTTTTTAAAATAGAGTAAAAGAAGCACGGCCCATTCTGGAAGTCCTCTTTGGTGGCACTGTTGTGGTTGCCTCAATGTCCTGAGTTGATTTAGACTGTTTACCTTTCATTTTCAAGTCATTTTAACTAGAGAATGGAGGCTGGGGATTTAGCTCAGTGGCACAGCGCCTGCCTGGCAAGCACAAGGTCGTGAGTTCAATTCCTGGTACTGGAAGAAAAACAAACAAACAAAGAACTAGAGAAAGAATTAGAAGTTGTACGATACCAGATTCAATGAATAAGGTGGGCGAAGACACAACGTATCTTTTATGAGCCTGTCTTTTTTTATGTTCCCTTGTATGACAATCAGCAGCAGTATTCACTGTATTTTTTAATCACTTCTCAAAGACACAAAAGAGGATTTCAGAACTGCTTGAGCAAGTGGTAAGAAGAGGGGCTGGGGATTTAGCTCAGTGGCACAGCGCCTGCCTGGCAAGCGCAAGTTCGATTCCCGGTACCAGAAAAAAAAACAAAAAAAAGAGTGGTAAGAAGAATGAAATAAGTTCCCAAAGCAAAAAGGAGTATTTGAGAGGGATTAATGACAATGTCTTTTACTATAATAATTCACTGTACTTTTTTTTTCTTTTTTGATTGCTCTGTACACTTTTCCTCTCACTCAATCCACTCACTGGTGAAGATAACACTTTAAAACTTAAGACAACCCTTATTATGCCTTCTTCTCCATTATACTGTT
>NW_004955470.1:12174217-12180649 GCF_000276665.1 Chinchilla lanigera | reverse complement strand
GCCGCGACGCCGGGCAGGCCGCGTGCGGGCTCACCTCGCGCGGCGACGGCGCGGACTCCAGCACCGAGGCGATGTACCGGTCCACGTCCTCCTTGCTGCGCCGCATCGCGCCGCCGGGACCCGGGCGCCAACGCCGGGGCCCGCACCTTTAGCGACTCCAGGAGCTGCGCGCCCGACACCGGTGACGCAGCGCCGCAGCCGGGGAAGACGTCGGACGTCGTGCGTCGTGCGTCGCGCGTGGTGCGTCAGCAGTGTGCGCCGCTCCGCCCCTCGCCGGCCGCGCGCTTTTCCTCCTGTGGCGCGCGGGACTCCTGTGGCCTGCGGGGCTCGCGGCTCGGGCGTTCGCGCCGGGAGGGGCCTGCAGGCGTCCAGGCTGAGCACGCTGCGGAGCGCCTTCCTAGACGCGGCTGGCCGGGGCCACTGCGCCGCGAGCGGAGAGGCTGAGAGGCGCGGTCAGAAGGCGGGCGCGGGCCGTGCACGCGCGTGTGTACCTGCACGTGCCTACGCGTGCGTGTGTCAGTAGCAGCTAGCGGCGGAGCAACGTACCAGGGTAGTAACGGTGCTCGTCTTAAGATTGGGTCCTAAGTGTTTTCCAAGTCTTCAAAAATGTTTACTTTGGAATTTAAAGAGTCTTAGTGTAAAACAAGGTTTATAGAACGTTTCAGTGGTAGCGACGATTCAGACTTTAAAAGGTCACGTTTGTGCATGCAGCAGTGTTGTGTGAATTTACCAGAGAAAATCAAAGCAGGATCTGCACGAGAGGAGACGGAGGGACCAGAGAGCAGCGCTGACAGTACAGCTTGGCAAGCAGATGAGCTCGTCAGGTTCCTTCGGGGGAGCAGAGCAGGCTTGTGGGCTGTGGCGCTACCGAAGGCCCCGGGCCCCCTGTGCCAGGCTGCTGCTTTTATGGAACGCTGATGACAACAGTGAAAGCAAGAAAGGTCTTCGGGAAAAGCGAGTACTCCGCGCCCATCCCATCCCTACTGGGGAAGCGCCCCCGCCCCAGGAAGCGCCGGCCAGCTGCGTGGTGGTGACCGTGGGCAGCAGCCTCCGCACCTGACAGGGCCCGCTGGACGGCTAAATGGGGCCTCTGCAGAATGCGGCCACCCGGCCGGCACTGGGAGAGCGGTTCGCGCTGCGCTGCGCTCTGCCTCGCACCTGAAGTCTTTCGGCCCCTTTCCCGCAGTGTTCCCTGAGCCTTGGAAGGGATTCGGTCTCTGAGGGCGGGCAGTGGCTTCTGCCGCAGCACCGATGCCCACTCCTAAACCGACACCAGTGCCAGTCAAGAGTCCTTGTCCCCAGTTAAGTGTGCACAGATCAGGGTTCATTTATGTTTTCTCCCATCTGAGTTGTGAGGTCCCCATAAAGTTATTCTAGTTTTGGGGGTATAAGGGCAGCACCGGGGATATGCCCATTTAACTGGAGAGGGTAAGTTCGCTTCATATCAGTAATTGGACCTGTTGGTTGCCGCTGTGGTCACTGCCCAGTACAAGAAGCGTCCCTAGTGGGCCGGGGATATAGCTCAGTGGCATAAGCGCCTGCCTGGCGAGTGCAAGCTCATGAGTTTGATCCCTGGTACCACAAAAAAAAAAAAAAAAAAAAAAAAAAAAGCGTCCCTAGGCCATGGCTGGCACAGCAGTAATGGGTAGGCACAGGCATAAGTGTTCAGACGGCAGCTTCTCTGGGGCATCATAACCATCAGAATAACAGCAGTGGCTTTCAAAGCCACCCGGGCCTACCACTTCCCTGGCTGCAGGTCTTTGTCCTGGCTTGCAGAACAAATGTGGCTTCCCTTCCTTGGAGCAGGCAAAAAGTCCAGTGGGAAAGTGGATGGTTGCTTCTAAACCAGATGTGCCACTTTTACAGTCTGATTTTGTGTCACCCCAGACAGGGCTTGGCGCACTGGATGTGCTGTTTACTGTCCTGTTATGGTTTGTGTCTGTGTGTCCCCCCAATGCCTCATGCGGACATGGGGCAGGCTTTTAGAGTTTGAATATGGGTGTGAGAGCTGCAACCGCCCTGGAGTGGATAGTTTGCATATGTAAGGGACAGGAAAAGGGTGCTTGAGGCGATTCCTCCCCCATTCCTCCCTGGTGTGTGTGCGCACGGCTCAGCTGTGTGCTGCCGCAGTGAGATGCAGTGAGATGCAGCTCTCCGCAATGTGCCACTCTGCCTTATAATCCTGCCAAGTACGGATTAAAACTTCCACGAACTGTAAGCGAAATAAACCTTTCCTTCCTTAATTTTGGACATCAGGTATTTTGTCCCAGCAGCGAGAAAAAAGTAACCAAGACATGTCACTAAAGCAGATCCAGTGCTGGATTCTACCTGCAGCAGGGCTTTACTTAGGGCCAGGGTTGCTTCTGTGCTGTGTACCTGGCTTCTACCTGTTCCATGATTGCAACCAGAGCCTCACTGCGACTGTCTGCTCAGGTTGTTTCTGCCCTGGCTCTCAGTTCTAACCCTCAAGACGTGGTAACTACTGCAATGAAAGGGCAACGAGTGTAAAGGCCCCATTAGTATTTTATGTTGCTCAATAGCCTCTGGACAGGAGGCTAAAGCAGATGATCACTGCGAGTTTGAGGCCAGACTGGACTACATAGCAAGACCCTGCCCCCCACTCCTGAAAAAAAGAAAGAGAAAAGGCCCGTTGAGTTCTGTCCCATCCCGTGTGGTTCCCCTGTGGCAGGACAGAGGGCAGGCAATTTGAGCATGGCAGGGCATGAAAATGCACTTCCCCCAGGAGTCCTCAGAGCCCCTGCAACTGCTCTGTGTTCACGGGTGCAGACTCGGGCATGGTGCACATCCCACCCAGGCAGAAGACGCCCAAACCTTCACCCGTGTGCCAGGCCCTGTACCTCTGTGGCTTGAATTTTCATCCCCACTCCTTCGGGTGTCCTTGAATGTTCTCCAGATGTTTTCTAACTCTGAAAGACGCCCAGAGGTTAGGATGATGCTATCTACAGTGTAAAACAAGAACAGTTTTGTAGTGGGTTGGCAGGAAACAAGTTGAGGTCCCAGGCCACCATCCCGTGGCAAACGGTGGCACTGACGCCCCAGGGCAAGACTGCATCGGCTGAAGACAGCCTGGTTCCTTAAGCACCCAGTAGTAATAAAAGTAGGGTTTCACCTTGAGGAAAGGACAAACTCCTTCTTAACCCGCCGTCTCTCCCCCACCGTCCTTCACTGCCCTCGGAGTCATCCAACTGTATACACCCAATGAACAGAGGCTGGCTTGGAGTGTCTCGGTCCCTGCCCATCCGGAGGCACTTACCTCCCAGCCCCCCGTCATGCATCACTAAATTTGTCTCTTTCATTTCGTCCTTTCGCCGAACCCCTCATACAGGCAGCTGAGGATCTTGACCAGGTCCCGATATATGACGCCTGAACAGTCAGGAGGGCACTGTTGGACAAGGGCATGGATCAGGGGTAGCACTGTATTCACCATGATCCACAGTCATTTTCCATGAGCCGTTGGCTTCCTCACTGGTCACACCTGACTGTGAGGGGACTGTGTGCTGAGCAGACACATTCCCGTGCCCCCGTGTGGTCTGTGCTGTTGGCTGTTAACCACGCCGCACCGGCAGACAGCTGCTCTGGCTCCCAGCCTGCTCCGCTGCCCTCCGCAGCCTTTCCTGTCCACATCAGGTGCTGCTCCCTGATGGGTGCGGGGTGTATCTCAGCAACACACCCAGCCCTACCCTGAGCGCAGAGCTCCGTCTCTACCAGTGAATATCTGAAGTTGGGGTTTTCCAAGGACAGATCCAGCTCAGGCTTATTCAGGACAAACCTATGATTTTGCCAGAATTCTTTGTGATTGTCATCAGCAGGAACTTATGTGTAAGACCACTTCCTTCCAACCTCCTGGTTCTAGTTACTGTCTGGTAGGGCTGACACAAGTGACTCTGTCATGATACTCACGACTCTCGTGTGTTCTGTATAGTCCCCTCTTGCCCTTGTGAGAGTTTCTCTGAAGAAGCTCTGGTCATTGTTCCCACTGCCCCTCCTCGCCAGAATGCTGTTCCAGTTGCTGGTCTTGTCTGCCTCCACGTTGGCAGGGAGGGTTTGGCGATGGAGAGCCGGGGCCAGAGCCCCTGTAGCCACATTTGAGCAAGGAGGAGGTTTGGAAGAAATAGCTCTTCGGCCTGACCAAACCAACAAGAGCAAAAACTTGGAACCACCAAACAAAAATTTCTTTTCATAAGCCTCATCCTCCACAAAACTTCCTTTTTTTTGTCCTTTTGAGACAGGGTCTCGCTATGCAGTTCAGGCTGGCCTTGAGCTCACTTTGTAGCCCAGGCTGGCCTCAAACTCACAACAATTCTCCTGCCTCAGCCTCCCGAGTGCTGGGATTACGGGAAGGGGCCACCACGCCCGGCCACCCATAACTTTTTGTACAACTCCTTCCTACTTGCTGGACTCTTCTGTAACAAGCCCTATACCAGCATGGATTTTAAAATGATCCTGGTACATCCTTGGTCTGAGTTAACTCACAGATGTTTACATTCCAATTAGGACTGGCTGGGCAACAATCCCAGGTAATCTTAAATAGCAAAAGTATCTTAGTACAGCAGAAAGAAGAGCAAGTTGGAAAAAAAAAAAAAAAAGCAAGTTGAACCCTGCGATTGCAGCTTAAGAACTATCCCAATGCTGTTCTCAAGGAATGTTGCAGGCATCCAAGTCAACTACACAAAACTAGCAACTCACACCGGAATCCGAAAGTACACTGACCCCGTGGGCTTTTGTTGATCCTGGAAGGCTGCTTCCCTCCGTTGGCACTGGAGGCAGAAGTTGGCCTCGGCCTCGCTGCCCACTGGGCCCAGAGCAGCTGTGCGTGGCGCCCCACTGACACCCAGCTGTGCCCGCTCCCTGTCCCCTCGCAGCTCAGTGTGGCTCCTTCCTGGAGCGCAGTCTGGAGGCCCCGACCTTCCAATTCTCCCCTCTCCTGGAGTGTTTTCCCAGCACTGGCTCCCTCCCGGAGTCTTCCGCACTTACTGGGTGGAGAGGTGGGGCTTGTCTCCCCGCTGCTGCTCTGAGGAGGGGCTGCCCCTGGCTGCCGTGGTCTTACACAGCGCTTTTTTTCTATTAAATTGTATTGTTCATTAACAAATGACATTGCTTCCACCAGTCCTTTGGTGCTTCCAAGGCACCCCATACTCACATGGAGGTTCGCAGACACCCATAGACTCCCCCTCCTGCAAAGGAGGCAGATGGCCATCACAAGCTTTCCTCCTGGGCAGACACCTCCGCCTGCCACAGCGGGGCCACAGCACAGTGCGGCAGCCGTCCTGCTCCCTGCCCCACGGGACTGCTTTCAGAGCTGCAGGACGCTCTCGCGTTTGGGGAGCCCCCTTCTCACGCGCAGGACTATGCTCCCCTAGGAGCTGTGTCTCCCACTCCACACAGAGGACGGTGACCCTGGGGCCTCCCGGGCGCCGCTCCCCGACTCGTCTTTGGGTTTGTCGGGTCTCTGCAGGCGCCAGAAGTTGTGTGCATCTCCTGAGACTCAGGAGAAGCTTCCGCCTCCAACAGGGAGGAGAGTGGCGGGGACATCGCGGCTCCAGAGTAACTGAGCTTAAGGCAGCAGTGATGACTCGCAAGCTGCAGCACCACCGAAGGCCCCTAGCCTCCTGCGCTAGGCGAGTGGGGATGAAAACAGCAGACACAGACAGGTCCTCGGGAAGCGTGCGCGGCCCACCCCCACCATGCGCACCAGGAGACCCCGGACTCAGCTGCGCCGCCCAGCCGCGGGGGAGGACCTTGTGCTGCAGCCTCGCTCGCAGCTCAGCACCTGCCGGATGCGGGTCCTTTGCCTAGGGTTCAGAAGACAATGCATACAAGGAGGGTCTTAGTTACGTGGGAAAAAAATCAAGTAAAATGTTGATCTTTTTGACTGGAAAGAGAGGATGTGATGGCTATAAGTTTCATTCATTTTGTTTTTTCTTTTTTTTTTTTCCGGTACCGGGGATCAAACTCACGACCTTGCCGGGCAGGCACTGTGCCGCTGAGCTAAATCTCCAGCCCCTCATTTTGCTTTTTCTATATCTTCAAATTGTCTACAGTGAACAAGCATTGCCTTTATAGTTTTTATTTTTATGAGATGGGGTCTGGCTGTGCATTTCAGGTTGGCCTTTAACTCACTGTGCAGCCCAGGCTGGCCTCCCACTCGGGACTCCCACGCCTCAGCCTCCTGAATGCTGGGATTGCAGGTATGCGCCACCGCGGCGCCCAGCATTGCCCTTACAAAGAAGGAAAAACAGGGTTCTTGTTGTTTTATTTCAGTCACAGTGGATGTGAGTAAAGAGGAAAAACTTTGAGTGTAACCGAAGCGACAGAACTAACGTTCAGCCGGAGTCTGGCTGGGGACAAGCCCTGGCGCTTGGTCTGCACCCCCCGCGCGGCCCTTCGGACGGCCCCGTGCGGCGGCGCGGG
>NW_004955470.1:12166639-12173577 GCF_000276665.1 Chinchilla lanigera | reverse complement strand
CGCAGCGCGCCGCATGGCGTCGCGGGTGCAGCCCGCCTCCCGCGGCCGTGCGCTGCCGGGAGCGCGGACGTTTAGACGCGCCCGCAGCTCCTAAGACTGCGCTGTTCGCCCTGCTGTCCAGGCCCGCCTCGTGTTAGTCCGTGCGTCCAGTGCATCACAGCTACACCCACTGTGGGAGCTGCTGCGTGTACACAGCACACCTTAATTCTTTTTACACGCCCTTCCCCTCTTCTGCCTTCTGTTCCTCCACCTCTTGGTCCCCTTCCCGTTTGCAAAAGATCTGTCTCTCTGTTTCCTATTATCTATCCTTTATTTTTTTCTTTAATTTATTTATACTTTGGGTTTCTCATATACGAGAAACCACACAATATTTAAGCTTGTGCGTCTGATTTATCTCATTTAACATTATGGTCTCAAGATGCATCCGTTTTCTTACAAATGACTCAAATTTATCCTTCTTCAGGGCAGAGTAGTACTCCATTGCATGTAAATACATTTCCTCTATCCACTCATGTGTTGACGGACATATGGGCTGCTTCCAAGATCTGTTAGGAATCATGCTGCTATAAACATGCATATACATGCATTTCTGTTGATATGATGTCTTTAACTCTTGTGGGAAGATACCTAGAAGGAGACTAGCTGGGTCCAGTGGGATTTCTAGTTTTAGTTTTCTGCAGAATTTCCAGACTGATGTACAAATTTGCAGTTCCACCAACAATGCAGAAGTCAGAACCGAATAATTTTAACTGAAACTCCACGCTCTGAGCAACACCTCTTGTTCCTTCCACCACCAGCAGCTGCTGGCAACTACCATTCTACTCTCCGTGCTTGACTTTTAGGTTCCATAAATGAGACTGCAGTATTGTCCTATTTCTGGTTTATTTTATTTAGCATACTCTATAGAGAGCCCTACTCACTCCTCGTCGTGGCCCAGGAAGTTTAGATTTGTAATCCCATGAAAAGTTACTGAAATTCCGATGAGTTAATTCCAGTCTATCCCTTCCAAGGGCTGGGGATATAGCTCAGTGGCACAACTGCCTGCCGGGAAAGCACAAGGTCCTGAATTCGATTCCTGGTACCCCCCCCCCCCCCCCCCCCGCCAAAAAAAAGTGGATATGCCAATCTACCCCTTCCAGTGCAACCCGTGGCTGGAATAAAGGCACTAAGGCATATCTGTAGTTATGGGGAGCCAAAGGGTCCTAAGTCCAGCCATGAGGATGGCCATCTGGAACAAAAGGCCAAACCGGGTTTTATTCACTGATGAAGAAGGGAGTGGCTTGAGGATGAGTGACTGTGAGAAAGGCGGGAAGTAGGTGAGTGCCATGAGCTGGGCTAGGCGGGAGGCCGGAAGTCACCTCTGCCAATGCAGAGAGGAGGACATGCAGAAAGAGTACTCTGCTAACAACTGAGACAGTAGCTCATGTTTGGGGTCGGTGCTTCCGCTCTGATGTGCGACCTTTCAAGCCCCAGGAAGTCAAGGCCCCTATCTGGAGGCTCCATCCCAGCTGACAGCTGGAACGCTGGCTCTTCATCCCGCCTCATCCTGGCTCATCTGTGGGAACAGCGGGTCCGGGGAAACACGCCTGCCGTCCTCAAAGCCTGCCATCAGCACCCTGGCTGGACTGATGTGCATTGCTTAAAGCCAATTTTTTTTTTTTGTACCTGGAGTTGAACTCAGGACCTCGCACTTGCCAGGCAGGCGCTGTGCCACTGAGCTATATCCACAACGCTGCTTAAAGCCAACTGAAAGGGTAAGGAAAAGTCCTGGCCAGCTCTGCACACATCAATCCATGGAAATGGGGTCAGGCTCAGGCAACATGGAGACCCTGGCTCCTCCTTCAAGGAGAGTCGCCCAGGTGGTCCTCCATGCCACCCAGGTTTATCTGTGCCGTCACAAGTGACGAGGCTTCCTTCTTTCCCAAAGCTGAATGGCATTCCATTGTGTGTGCATGCATGCGTGTACCACACCGTATTTCATCAGTCACCAGTTCCTTCTTGTGAGCATGCTACAGCTAACAAGGGAGTGCAGATGCACCTTTAACATACTGACTTCCTTTCCTCTGGATGTGTACCCAGGAGTGGGGTAGAAGGGCATTATGGAAATCCTATTTTTAATTTTTTGTTTCTTTTTTTTTGTTTTTTCCCAGTACCGGGAATCGAACTCACAACGTCGCGCTTGCCAGGCAGGTGCTGTGCCGCTGAGCTAAATCCCCTATCTTTAGTTTTTCTAGGAAGCTTTATACTGTTTTCCACATTGTACAGATTTACATTCCCACCATCCATGTGCAAGGGTTCCCTTCTGACTCTCAACAGTACTTCCTACTTTTTGTCTTTTTGATAAAAACCACTCTGGCAGGTACAGAATCCTGATTTGTGAGGCTACTTTTATATATCTGTTGGTCATTTATATATCTTTGTTTTAATCTCATTTTTTTGTTTCGTTTTTTTCCAGTACCAGGAATCGAACTCAAAACCTCGTGCTTGCCAGGCAGGCACTGTGCCACTGAGCTAAACCCCCAGCCCTTTGCCCCTCCATTAATTGGGATGTTCTCTTGCTTTAGAGTTGAGTTCCATGTGTATTTGGTTTTTTGTTCTTTTGTCTTTTTGTGACAGGGTCTCGATATGCAGTCTAGGCCGGTCTTGAGCTCACTTTGTAGCTGAGGCTGGTCTTGAGCTCACAATGATTGTCCTGCCTCAGCCTCCTGAGTGCTGGGATTACAGGTATGTGCCACCATGCCCAGCTTTCCATGTGTATTTTGGATATTAGCCCCTATGTGTGTGATTGGAAATATTTTCTCACCTTCTATAGTTGATTATTTTCTTTGCAAAAACTGTTTAGTTTGATGCAATCCCATTGGTCTATTTTTGCTTTTGTTGCTTGTACTTCTAGGGTCATCTCAAAAAAACAATTGCCCAGACCACTGTCAAAGCAGCCTTTCCCATTTCCGTCTAGTGTCCCACTATCTTCAGGACTTATGTGGCATAAAACTTGAATCACTTTGAGCTGACGTTTGTATTTATCCTGACATGAAATTTAGCTCTACGGGTGGATTTCAGGTTTTTCCAAGATGCTTTTTTTTTGGTAGCAATGTGGATGGAACCCATTCTCACTGGGCTATGGCTCCAGCCCTTCTTAAGGTTTTATTTTGAGACAGGCTCCTGCAAAATCACCCAGAGTGCCGGGCCTGCAGGTGGACACCACCAGGTCTGGCCAGCACCATTCTGCTTTGATTGCTGTAGATTTGCTGCATATTTTGAAATCAGGTAATTTGATATTTTCAGCTTTGTTCTTTCTGCTCAAAATTACTTTGGCCATTGAGGGTCTTGTAGGTTGTTTTCACACTAGTTTTAAGATTTTCTCCTTCTGTGAAAAATATTAGGATTTTGATAGGGATCACATCGAATCTGTGGATTGCTCTGAGTAATATGGATATTTTAACAATATTAAATCTAATCCATGTACAAAGGGTATGTTTTTCATTTATTTGTGTCTTTAATTTCTGTCATTCATGTTTTTTAGTTTCCATTGCACAGATCTTTCTTCTCCTTAGATAAATTTGTTCCTCTTTTTGCGGCAGGGCGTGCTATAACAACTGAGACTATTTTCATGATTTTTTTTTTGAGACAGGGTCTCGCTATGTAGCTCAGGCTGGCCTTGAACTTGCGGGGTTCCTCCTGCCTCAGCCTCGGGACACAGGTGTGCATCCCTTCGCCCAGCTCTGGTTTCTGTTTTAGATAGCTCATTGTTATCACACAGAAATGCCACTGTTTTTTGTGTTGATTTAGTACCCTGAAATTTTACTGAGTTCATTTATTCTAAGTTTTTAGAAGAGTCCAAAGCACATTTATTAAGCCTCAGACTTGCTTTCAGGAGCGGTTGGTGCAGCGCTCTGCCGGGTTGCAGGCAGGCCAGCCAGCGTGCCGACAGACAACCGCACAACCACAGCCTCTGCACCCCCCAGCTGTGTCCAGCTGTTTTCACCAGGTGCTCCTTGTGGTGCCAGCGACTTGGTAGGCTGAGGCTGGAGGATCCCTGCAGCCCAGGTGTGCAAGGCCAGCGTGGGCAAGGAGTGAGGCAACCCTAGCTTCAACATAGGCAGACAGACAGACAGACAGACAGATGGATGCCAACTGCTTCTGCTTTAATTGTCTCCGAAAGCCCTGCTGTTGTCCTGGCCCAGTGGCCAGAGCGTGCTGCAGGGCCGTGGGGACTCCTGCCTGCATGCCTGCGCTCGGGAGAGCCTTGGTTGCAAGGTGGGATTTTACAGTTTCTAGCACGGGTAACTACACCACAAAAGTAAGAAGGAACAGAATAAAGTTGTTCTGAAAGCTTTTATGCAATCCAACATATTCAAAGTATAATTTCAACACAAGCCGGGCATGGTGGTGCATGCCAGTAATCCCAGCACTCGGGAGGCTGAGGCAGGAGGATTGTGAGTTCAAGGCCAGCCCGGGCTACAAAGTGAGCTCAAGGCCAGCCTGAAGTGCATAGGGAGACCCTGTCCCAAAAAAGACAAAAAAAAAAAAAATCAACACATAAATACCACGCACAGATTATTACAAGCTATCTTACATTTTGTAGTAAATTTTCAAATTTTCTGTTCATTTCACTTATTTCTGACTTCAGATGCCACATTTTCACCAGAAATACTTGACGTGTATCTCAATTTCATAAAGCTTAGATTTGAAAAACATAGAATTAGTAGTTTTCTAATAACTGAACTGATTATCGAGTTTTAAATTTTAAATTAACTAAACGCGAATAACAGTGAAAGTCCACCCGCTCAGGGACCCCAGGCAGGTTTGGGGGCTCTGCCACCCGCGCGGCTGGCGCGGGCTTGCGGTGCGGCCTGGAGTGGCTCCACCAGGAAGGGGCACCGGCGGGGCAGCTCAGAGACCAGCCACTGTTGCTGAGAAAAGCTGCGGGCTCAGCTCCTGAGTTCACTGAAAGAGACAGCCCCGCGGAGGAGATGAGGTGGGAAGGAGACAGGCACAGCGTGATGGCTTGATTTTTAGAAGCAAAAACGAGCACCAGTGAACAGCGCCACAGAAAAGCTGCATTTCGGAGGTGTACTGCGGTGCAGATTTTAAGACGGCTTCAGAGTCATCCAACCACTTCCACAGCCAGGGCACAGGGCAACTCTGGGGCCCCAGAAACTCCTTCCCGTCATGACTGCCCGCACTGGCCCGTCTCCCCGGCAGGCAGCGGGCCCCCAGCGGCCCATGCAGGTGAGGCACGCGACGCGCAGGCTTTGACAGGGCGATACCCGGGAGTTCTTCCACGCTGCCCGGCGCCGTGCTTGCTGTGTCCTTGCCGAGTAACGCGCCCTGGTGTTACTGGTAGCTCTGCTTATCCACTCACAACTTGTGGGACATCTGGGGGTTTTACTACTTTTTGGTGGTTATGAATAGAACCGCTCTACAGACGTGTATGAGGTTTTCCTTTCTTCTCCACCCCACTGGGGACGGAGCCCAGGTCCTCGGCCCAGGTGCTCATGCACACCAGCACATGCAAGTGCACGCTCTACTACCAGAGCCCCCTCCCCGCTCCCGCTGCCTTTTCAGTCTCACCAGCTCCAACTGTTATGACTCTCCTTGCTGAAAAGGTTATTTTTTCTCCATTAATTGCAGCGAGTTCGAGGCCAGCCTGGGCTATGTAGTGAATTCAAGGCCATCCTGCACTAAACAGTGATACCCTGCCTCAAAAACAAGACAAACCAAAACCAAAACCAAAAATTAGGAAAAAAAGAACAACCCAAAGCCAAGAATACTTCCTCATTGTATAGTAAAAGTATTACCCAAATCCAGAGAAAAGCAACAAAAACTACAGATCTGCCTGGGCCGGGGATGTAGCTCAGCAGCACAAGCCCCTGCCTGGCAAGCGCAAGGTCCTGAGTTCGATTCCCGGTACCAAAACACAAAATAAACAAAAAACTGCAGACCAATATCCACAATATCCAATGTAGACATGGTTGAAAAAAATCCTTAACAAAATGTCCAAGGGGGTGAGGAAACTGTCCATGTGTGGCTGCTCTTGCAGTGCTGGGGATGGAAGCCGGGCCTCCTGGGCACCAGGCTCCCTCTCCAGCACTGAGCAGCCCCTAGTCCGCAGGTCTGTGAGGTGGGTGACATACCCGGGTGGGTTCAAGCCAGTGGCCAGTTAGTTCCGACCCACTGTGGCAGCCCCAGCCCGCTGGGGACGGGCGTGCGCAGGCGTGCTCTGCAGCCCAGCTCCCCTGTGTGCGCCTCACAGCCCCCTGGACTCGGGAAGCAGCCTGGGGCCGGCAGGGTGCAGGGAGTGCTCCAAGCGTGAGCCCTCCCACTTCCTGCACCTCCCTCCCGAGGCTGCCCGGGGACCCATGAGGCCTGCACCCCGGTGGGGGTCCCGGGCCTGTCCTCCCGCGGCCCGAGGGCGGTGGCAGGGCTGTCTCCTGCGCTTCCTGCTCGGCTGTTCTGCGGGCACCTTCGGCAAAACTCTCCCATGCTGGGTGGCCGCGTGCCTGCTGTCCGGCTGCGCCGGGAGATGCCGCGCTCCTCACTCTCGCTGCCTGAAACGGAAATCTGACCACTCTGGCTGGTTTCTTTTTTGGTTTTTGTTGTTGTTTTTGAGACCGGGTCTCGCTGTGCAGTTCAGGCTGGCCTTGAGCTCACTGTGTAGCCCAGGCCGGTCTCGAATGCGCAGCCATCTTTGTGCCTCGGCCTCCCGAGTGCTGGGAATACAAGTGCGCCACCGCGCCCGGCAACCTGCTCACTCCGAACGAAGCCTCAGAAGGTGAGCCGAGGAGTGACTGCTCAGGAGACGGCAGGGCTGAGGAGGCGCCCGCAGCACCGTGCGCAGGGTGAGTGGAGCACACGGGCGCCCCGGCCCCGCGGCCTCGGCTCGGGCCTCCCGTCACACGCCTCGGACGCCGGGCGTCCAGGGCAGACGCAGGGCA
>NW_004955470.1:12162385-12166414 GCF_000276665.1 Chinchilla lanigera | reverse complement strand
TGGAAGCGCCGAGCGGGAACTCCGGAGCGAGCACCTCGCGCGCCCAGCTCCACTGCGCGGCAGGTGCGGCCCCGCTTGAGCGGCTGCCCCGCGTGGGGCAGGGGTCTCCTCGGCCCTCCGGCTCAGACCCGCGTCCCGCGTCCCGGGGCTTGCGTTCAGCGAGCTTCGCTTCCCGGCGGCCGAGCGACGCTGAGGCCAGCGACCTCGCTCGCGCGCCGTGCGCAGGCGAAGGCAGCCGCGAAGGGGACACGTCCCACCCCCTCGCGCCACCCGAGCCGCGGCTGGAGGGTCTGCGGAGATGGCCTGCCACCACTGTCCCCAAGGCTTGGGTGCGGGAAGGACTGGGATGAGAGGTGTGCAGAGGGACCTGGGGAGCGCCCGGCTGCTGCTCAGGAGACAGCAGTGCAGGGGCCCTGGGCTTCCTCCGACTCCGCGCTACTTCCTCAGGGCCTGAGTCTGGCTTACACCGTGCCAGGAACTGGAAAATCGACAGGTGTGGTGCACACCCGCAATCCCCGCGCTTGGGAGGCGGAGGCCACAGGGTCCTTGAGTTCAAGGCCAGCCTGGGCGACAGGGTGAGTTCTAGGGCAGCCCGCATATGAAACCCAGTGTCAAAAAACAAAAATGACAGAGTAGCAAGATACCACCACCACTCCAGGCGGCGAGGAGACCCGGTTCCTCCTCAGGAACCCGCTCGCCTTCTTTTACAGTCGTCCCTCGCAATATCGCGGTTCACTTATCGCGGCTTCACTGTATCGCAGGTTTAAAAACAACTCTAATTCTCTATCGTGGAGTTTTTGTTATATCACAGGATTTTGCAGTATATAGGTATTTATAGAATATTTATGATTTTAATTATTTTTGCCTAAAAAATATAAAAGTGTTAACTCAAACATATTAAAAGAACATTAAGTTGAAATAAAACACAGTATCTGTTTCCTCAGCCAGTGAGTACCGCACAGCACACAATGGACATGCAGCACACTAGTGGCTGACGCTTGCGCGTTTGCCAGCGTGCCGTGTATGCAGCACACTAGTGGCTGACGGACAGAAGGCTGACGGAGACCACGAAGCAGCTGCTCTGCGCAGGACTTAATACTCACCGACCGGCTTTTCACGTTTACGTGTGAGTTGCCCGCAGCTCAGGCCCCGTGTCTGCAGAGAGCAGCTGATTCACAGTAAACGAGCCTCGGAGTCACTGGTCACCGCGGAGGCCGTACTGGCTTGTGAAGCAGTGACGCCTCTAGAGACAAGGTGAGGCTGCAGCTAAAAACATCTGGCTCCAACCCCAACTAACAAAGGAGACTGTGGCGGCAGGCACCTCACGCCGGCTGTGAAGGCCTTGCAGGAGGTAACACTTCCCCTAAATTAACGTACTGTACTGCTTGGAGGAGTCCTTAAAGGGCTTCCCGAGTCCTGCCCAGATTCCCGCATTTTCTTCAGAGTTCTCCCTCCCTTGTTTGTAAACCAAAAACCAAATAAATTTGGGCCAACAAGAAAAGTCTTTGGCTAAACTCAGAGAATATGGAAGCTGTTAGGAGAGTCAGTCCCCCCTGGAGCCCTGAAATCATTTCCATGGTCTCATGTATTTCAGCCTTCGCCGCCCACTCGCTTGGGAGACTGCGGGCCTCACCAGCCTGCAATCACTAAGGGTTATCTAACCGATTTTCCACAGAAGGCGGCCAAGCACAGCACTGTGTTCTGTGCCGCGGGTGCTGACTGGCTCGGTGACCGTCCACCGGTCTGCTCGCTCTCCCGCACTGTGCCCATGTTCAGCACCTCTCCTTGTCCACCTCTCGTTGAGTGCCCACACAGAATGTTACACGCTGTTAAAATCACGTAGGTTGAAGAGTGTAGAAAGTGTTTAAGAGCATGTGAAGTGTTTATACGAGTATAGGAAAGGTTAGTAAAGGGTTGTAGGAGTGTGGGCTGGGTTTATGTAGTCTTTTTTTTCTTTTTCTTTTTCGGTACCGGTAATCGAACTCGGGACCTTGCACTTGCCAGGCAGGCGCTTATGCACTGAGCTATATCCCTGGCCCTATATAGCCTTAAAATATATAAATAATAAAATAAATATACCACCACTACTTCGCAGATTCTCACCTACCCCGGGGTCCCTGGAATGTAACTTCTGCGACAGGTGAGGGATCGCTGTATTCACGTACAGGAATGTCCTATCGTACTGCAGGAATGTTTCCATCCGCATGCTCTTCATATACATAGAGCATTCCAATCAAATGACACAACAGCTTACTGTTGACAGTTATGAACATTTATTAGGCATCAAAAGTATACTGCAATGGCTGCTATGGAGAAAATACAGTTATCGTTAAGTTCTCTGCCACTACTGGAACACACGGTGGGCTACAAGCCCACCTCAGCATTTCCTTGACTTAGAAACAGTTACTTTGGCAAGTACGGAAGAGGAGAAACAACCTAAACAGCTGCAGGCTTAAGGCTTTGGACATGACCTGAGGGGGAGTTCACGCGTCGGCCAACCCCAGCCACACAGGCTTGCGGAGGATGAGCACGCAGAGCGGCGGGCTCTGCAGCAGAAGTCCGGGCCGGGCCGGGCGGGCCTCCGGGAACTAATTCACAGCAAGGCCGGGTGGCCCGGCAGCACCCCAGAGCACAGCCCCGAGGCGGCCCCTCCCGGCGGGCCCGGGCCAGCCAGTACCACCGGGCCCTCCGCGGGTGCCGCGCCCACAGGCTCTCCGGGGCTGGTTCTCCTTGTCGGTGCAGACTTTCCAGCTACTCAGCACAGCTCACACGACACCGCCGTGATTTCCAATCGCTTACAATTCCTTTAACTCTTAAATAAATTGCTCACAAGTTATCTGAAAACAGAAACAATTTATTCCACCATGCGCACGTCAAGCTTTCAGAGTTCACCCATAAAAGCATGAATGGGGCATCCTGAGATATTCTCTATGGTAAAACAATGTCAGAAATTTTTAAAAAACCAATCACTTCCACTCAGAAATCTATTTGGCCACTTTCTTTTTAAGTGACAGCACAGCAGCAGGAACATTTAAAAAACGTTCTTAAAGCTTTGTGTGAGAAGTTTATCAAGAAAGAGTGGCCCAGGTACTTCGGGATGAAACCTTTTATGAGTAAGATAATCCACTAATTTGACCTAAAACTGATATTAAAACAACCCTCTTCCAATTTAAAGATACCAAAAACCCCCAAAACGAAACAAAAAACCAATTTCAAGATACCATTTATACCTATTTGCAGTAAGTGAAATCCAAATAACTATGAGATTTGAAAAGGAAAACCTGAAACACACACTAACACATTCTCTTCTAATAAGATAACAGGAATTTCTTTCTTCCCCAAAAGGTGAAAAGGTTTTCAAAATGTAATTAATCTATAGTAAATACATTTGACTTTATCTATCTCATTCAGTACACTTCTTTGTACTTAGTATTACGTGAAGTCCTGAATAAGGTATTTTTCGGTTTTTGTTTTTTTTTGGGGGGCGGGGGAGGTTTTTTCCGGTACCAGGAATCAAACTCACGACCTTGCGCTTGCCAGGCAGGCGCTGTGCCACTGAGCTAAATCTCCAGCCCCATGTAAGTATTTTTCTAAGGCAAGGCAAGTCTGATTATGTATAAAGCATAGACATTAGTGCAGTTATAAGGCAGTTATGATCAATACATACAAATCCACTTTTTAAAGTGATACATTCCAAGCTATATAAAATTTAATTTCATATCCCCTTCAAAGACATGTTCGGTGTAAGCTTAGAAGCACAGTTGCTGTATTATAGTTTAAAATACTTCATTTTCCCAATAACGTAAAAGAATGCTGAATTTTTAGATAGCTGGTATGTTTAAACAAAATTTAAGAAGACATACTACTAACTAGCTACCATTACTATGTTCAGTAACTGTACAAAGGAAGAAGTTCACAAATCGAACACAACTAAGCACAGTAACTGCTGCATTGAACAAAAAATAAAATCAAAGCCAGCCATGGTGGGCACACCTATAAGCCCAGCAGTAGGGAGGCTGAGGCAGGATC
>NW_004955470.1:12063231-12161255 GCF_000276665.1 Chinchilla lanigera | reverse complement strand
TCTTTTTTTGGTGACAGGATTTCACTATGTAGTCAGGCTGGCCTTGACCTCACTGTGCAGCTCAGGCTGGCCTCCAACTCTCCGCTATCCTCCTGCCTCAGCCTCCTGAGTGCTGGGAGTACAGGCATCTGCCACCACCCTGGGCTTCTTTTCTTGCTACCTGGCAGCTCTGACCCACTGCTGGTCCACGCGTGACTGTCTGTCCCATCGGGTGGCACAGCCAGTGATGCATGTGCCAAAGGAACGTGTCAGACATCCCTTGCCCCTCGTGGTGTTGGGGACAACTCAGGCCTGGCACACCAGGAAAGTGCTCTACCACTAAGCCACACCCCCAGCCCACATTAAGTCTTTTAAAAAATTACCTTAAATCATAAGTAGGCTATTCTGATTGCTTGACACAGAGCGTGGTAAGGGACAGACAGGTACTGTACAGCTGGTAGCTGCACACAGAACTTCACTCTTCTTTTAAAACCCCAGGCAAGCTGGGCGGTGGCGCATGCCTGTAATCCCAGCACTCAGGAGGCTGGGGAGGGTGAGGCAGGGGTATCATTGCTAGTTAGAGGCCAGCCTAAGCTACAAAGTGAGCTCAAGGCCAGCCTAAACTGAATAATGAGACCTTGTCTCAAAAGACAAAAAAATAAGCTGGGCGTGGTGGCACACGCCTGTAATCCCAGCACTCAGGAGGCTGAGGCAGGAGGATCCTTGTGAATTCAAGACCAGCCTGGACTACAAAGTGAGCTCAAGGCCAGCCTGAACTGCATAGTGAGACCCTGTCTCAAAAAAAAAAAAAAAAAGACAAAAAAATAAAAATAATAATTAAAAAAACCTTCTGGCAATACACATTATGAATTTCTTTGTAAACAGTCCTGGACAGGACAACTTTTTTTGGACACAGGGCCTCGTTATGTAGCCCAGGTTGGCCTTGAACTCATGGTGATCCTCCTGCCTCAGGCTCCCAAGTGCTGGGATTACAGAGGAGACAACTTTCACATGGTCTCCTGACCACAGAAATGCATTTCCAGTGCTCACTACCACTGGAATCCAGGTTCTTTAACTTTGAGTTGAGGAAATACAGAACTTTTTGAGACAGGGTCTTACTTTTGTAGTTCAGGTTAGCTTGAATTCATTATGTAGCCCAGGCTAGCCTCAAATTCTCAGTAATCGTCCTGCCTCAGCCTCTTGAG
The DNA here is from genome assembly GCF_000276665.1 of Chinchilla lanigera. Lineage (NCBI taxonomy): Eukaryota > Metazoa > Chordata > Mammalia > Rodentia > Chinchillidae > Chinchilla > Chinchilla lanigera. The sequence goes on along the minus strand of NW_004955470.1, from coordinate 12,160,071 downwards.
TGCTGAGATTGTAGGTGTGTGCCGAGCTCCTCTTTACTCACTTTAAAGTATACTATACTATTTGCTTTGAGGTAATTTTAAAGAGCAATATTAGGCCAGGTGTGGTGGCACATGTCTGTAATCCTAGCAGTGGGAAGCTGAGGCAGGAGGATCACTGTGAGTTCAAGGGTATCCTGGGCTACAAAATAAGTTCAAGGCCAGCCTGAACTGCATAGTGAAATCTTGTCTCAAAAAGACTAAAAAGAAAAAATTTTCCTACTTTTAGAATACCCTACTTGGAATTATTCTCCAGTTGTTTTTCACGGAAAAACTGACACTAATAGTCCCTCAAATGTTGCAGTTCAGGGCCAGGGATATAGCTAGGTGTACAAGCGCATGCCTGGCAAGCGTAAAGTCCTGAGTTTGATTCCCAGTACCAAAAAAAAAAAAAAAAAAAATTGCAGTCTAGCTGGGAAATCAAATGTTTCCTAGGGCAGTCTGATTTTTTTTTTGTTTTGTTTTTTGTTTTTCTCCAGTACCGGGAACCAAACTCATGACCTTGCGCTTGCCAGGCAGGCACTTTGCCACTGAGCTAAATCCCCAGCCCCTAGTCTGATTATTTAAATAGCAAGACTAAATTTACAATTCCTCCCAAAGTCTTCTTACAGGGCTGGGGATATCGCTCAGGGGCACAAGCGCCTGCCTGGCAAGTGCAAGGTCCTGAGTTCGATCCCTGGTACCGCAAAAAAAAAAACAAACAAAACAAAACAAAACAAAAAAAAACCAAACCAAAAAACCCAAAAAACAAAACAAAGTTTTCTTACAACAAATTACAGAAACTGCTATCTTGTCAGATTTTAAGTGAGTTTTTCTTGCTTTTAGAGACTGTTTAGCAAGTATTCCAACATTGTAAATTCAGGAAACGTGAAAGCAGAAATAATAAAAGCATTTAGAGCTCAGACACAGTGACACCACGAGCAATAGAATGAAACAGTTGTGGCAGTAATGAAACAGAACGCCAAGGACTGAAGCACTTCCCCCAAGCAGGATGGAAGGGCCTGAAGATTCTCAGGAACAGGAAGTGCGCCTGCCCTGGGAGGCACGGGGGACACCTAGGCAGTGGGTGTCTCTCCAGGGAGACCAGATTTGCTTGGACGTGAAAGGCGCTGAGAACTGGGAACACATCAGTTCAAAACATGTCAAACATCCAGAAACTAAGGGATTTTAGGCAAACAAACCGCAGACCAGGATCTCGGAACTTCAGTGCGGGCCCCGCTACCTCCCCCCCCGCCCCCCGTGACGCAGCGGAGGGGCCGCGCGGAGGAGCGCATGCCGCACTCCAGCCTCTGATGGCCACAGAGGTGTGCGAGGAGGAAAACAGACAAAAGCAAAAGACAGGGCAAAGACAAACTCTGCAAAGACTGACCAAAGAAGAAGGTGGTGGAAATGGTGACAGAGGGACAGGGAAGTTTACAGACAGACTGGCTTTTTCTTTTTCTGCTTGTCCTTATCCTTCGCTTCTCTCTCCCGTTTGGCCAGTCGCCTCTTAAATTCTTCTGGCATTTTCTCATAACAGTGTTTGCAGACTGGTTTTAGATCGATTTCAACAAACTTATCCCTTTGAGCAGCACAAAGAAGGAACAGAAGAACAGGCGACAATTAAAGGAAGAACCTTTACATCAGAAGACCTCAACGAGGCAGAAGAAATAACAGGTCGAATGGTCTGTTTTAAACATTTCAGGACTAACCGGTCCCCCAGCCCTCAGCCAGGGACCCTCAGGACAGCAGGGCGGACTCACTTGAGTGTCAGCTTGGTGTGGCAGGTGGAGCAGGAGAAGCAGTTCACGCACCAGGCCTTGTTCAGGGCAGAGACCACTGCGGGGGGAGAGACTGGTCAGGGATGTGTGGTGCCCGGGGCAGGGCTGCTCCCAGGGCACCCGGGGAAGGGCTTGACAATCTCTCTCGAAGATGAGCTCAGTGCCACTAAGTAAAGTGCTCAGATCCGACCCACCGAGACCACAGTTTCCACATTCTCCACAAAAGCATGGAGAGCAAGCACTGAGGTCTCCCTGCAGGAAGAGCACCGCTGCCCCCTTCGCTCCTGCAAGCTAACTTCCCCTCTGTTTAGGGCCCTGTGCCACAAAGACTGTGCCTGCCAGGCCCGCGGACAAGGCGGCCGGGGCACTCACATCCGCCCAGCGACCTGGCAGCCGCTGCTGTCCCCCCTACTGCGGGCCCATCACAGAGAGACGGCCTAGGACAGTGACAGAGCCTGCCGCGGCACGCAGGCCACAGGCTCACCAGCACCGGCCCAGGAGAAACTGTTTAAAAATTCAGACGGGAGCGTCTCGCCTACAGGAGTCTCTCTGCCGACGCTGACAGCAGAAGCGCTTCCTCCACCTGGCAGCCGGCTCCCTCGTACGGGCTGAGGGTAATTCCCACGGCCCTGCCCTGGTCTCCTTCCTTTGCCCGTGCAGTCTGCCCAGAACCAGCAGGTGGGCCTAAAGAAGACTGCTCAGGTCGCCAGGATGTCCGGGCAGACCTGGGAGCGACTCTGCGAACACAGCTGCTTCCCTCCCGCCAGGAGCGGGCCCTGCCTGAGGCTACGCGGTGTTCCCGCGGGTCGCGCTCTCCTCCACCACAGCTTCCAGAGCATAGGGCACTCGCCTCAGTGTCACACACCCAGCTCCGGGGTAACCACCTCTCCTGCTGTCCCTTACTGGGGAATGGACCAGAAAAAAAAAGGGAGCTGATAACGCTCTCATCCCCCCAGCAGCAGCAAGAGCCTCCCTCCTCGTTCACGCAGCCGTGGGCATCTGCGTGGAGACGGTGCTCGAGGGCCGCAGACGCTCACCGTCGCCTTCTATGACACGGTTGCAGTGGAAACAAACGTCTCCGAACAGCTGAAAAGAAAGAGCATTGCAGGAGGTCAGGGTGTGCTGGAATTCCCCTGAACATCCAGCACTCGGAAGCCCACCACACCGTGCCTAGAGAAAACGAGTGTGAGGCCGCTGACTGGCTTCCTTAGAATGGAGGTGATTCACTTCCTGGTACTTCGAATGACCAGGCAAGGCGCTGCCTTCAGCCAGAGCGGGCAAGCGCTGGGCCGAGGGGCAGGTCGCTGCCCACCACCTGCCTATCAGATGCAGGGCAACTGCGACTTCCAGGGCTGACGTCAGCTGGTGTCACTGGGCCAGCGCTGGGCAAAGGTGCTCTGAGGAGAGGCGCTGCAAGGGTTCCAGCCGCTCACCACCACCCCAACTTGGCCGTGGGGATGTGGCCGGTGAGTCAAGTGAGGAGCCGTCTGTCCACGCCCTGGAAATGCTCCAGCTCTCAGGGGCTGAAGGAACCTGACAGCTGGGGCTGGATCCAGGCTTTCAGTAGGAAGAACTGCTATGCGGACAGTATTTGGTCAAGTGACAGAACTAAATAAATGGATTGAAGTACTGTGACAGCAGTAATGCCGATGGTAGTGTAAGAGTTCGCATCCTTCAGAAACAGACATTCAAGGTTTAGGGGTGAAGGACCGCGCTGAACTTACTGTCAAATACTTATTAGGAAGAAAAATGTGTGTTTTGCATCTATGCAATCAAGTATTGGCAATTAAGAAGTCTGTGTTTTGTATTTTTGTTTTATTGCTTGTCTTTTTGAGACAGGGCCTCGCTATGCAGCTCAGGCTGGCCTTGAGCTCACTTTGTAGCCCAGACTGGTTTCAAACTCGCAACGATCCTCCTGCCTCAGCCTCCTGAGTGCTGGGATTACAGGTGTGCGCCACCACGCCCGGCAGAAGTCTGTGTTTTGTAAGGGGGTGATCTGCACAGCGTGACCCAACACATGCAGATGACGTGGGAAACGGTGAGTGTGAGTAGGAGGTACATGGGGATGCTTTGTATTTTCACTTCACAACTTTTCTGAGTCTGAAATTATTTCTCAAAAAAAGGTTGAAAACAAATCTCTGTAGCCCAGTGGACATTCTCCAACGATGCCTTGGAGCTACAGCGCTGCCGAACTTAAACCCACAAACGGAGCCCTGGCGTCAATACCTGGTTGTAGTGAGTCTCACAGTACGCCAGGCCCTTCCTCTCGTAATGGCGATGTCCAAGGAACGGCTTCTCGCACTTGGCACAAACAAAATGCTGGGAAAAAAATGGGTAAGTCACTTATTAACGGTCATATTTTATCGACCTATTGAAGTAACCCCTGCTGCTCTCTCTGCAGAGAGGACACCCGAGTCTTTGCTGGGCTGTGTCAGGATGTGGTCCTTCCAACAACACTGCTGAGAGCGGAGCCGGGCACCCGAGGAGCATCTGCCACGGGCCCGCTCCGCCTGGACCGCGGCACTCCCTGCGGGGGGAGCCTGAGGAACGAAGTACACATCGTGTCCTCCCTGACGAACCAAGCGGCAGTGCGCGTCTGGATTCTTCACACGTGCAACACCGGCCACACTCACGTGCCCACATCCGCCCCGCAGGACCCGCCTTGCTGGCCACCTCGCGCCCTCGCACTCACCTCCACGTGCCACTGCTTGCCCATGGCATTCACCACGCGCCCCTCGATGGGCCGCCGGCAGGCCCCACAGATGGGCACTCCCATCTTGTCATGGCATGGAAGGCAGTAGAGCTCCCCCTTCAGCTCCCGGGCGTCAGCAGTCAGCTCCTTCCTGCACAGGAGGAGGCCGCTGAGCACCGCTGCCAGGAGTGGCGGCCAGTGCACTCGCAGGCCTGAAGAGGCCACTGGACCAGGTGTGACTTCCTCTGCCTGCTCTAGAGGTGGCCAGAGTCACAAAGCACAGGCCTGAGGGGTCTGCAGCTGCCCTCAGGCCAACGGCACAGCACAGGAAGAGGCCAGGCACATGCGTCACACCATGCAGCCGGCGCCCTGCTCGGCTCACCACCCCTCCTGGCCCACGGCCCCCCTCAGAAGGCCCAGTGCAGAGGGCAGCCTCAGTGCTGCCCCTCCCGCCCGAGGAGTGGGAGCCTGCTTCCCTAAAACCACTGAAATCACAGGCTGTTAGGAGCCTCGCTCACTATACAATGAGGTTAACAGAAAATAAACAATGAAATGCCCAGAGTGCCCCCTCTTAGGTCAGCTATTATGTTGTGCCACTAAACATTTAGCTAGAGGGGGCTGGGGATTTAGCTCAGTGGCACAGCGCCTGCCTGGCAAGCGCAAGGTCATGAGTTGAATTCCCAGGATCAGAAAAAAACCCAAAACCAAAACAAATAAAATAAACACTTAGCTAGAGATGGCATCAACTGGCCAGATGGACTTGTGTGGATTTCACTTGGTTTAAATAACCTTTTAGGCGTGATGCTAACGAAAGTGGAAGAGAAAAACCTTACAAGAGGAAAGACAGAAAAAAATGCGCTCAGTGAGTCAGGTATGGTGGCACATGCCTGTAATCCCAGCACTCAGGAGGCTGAGGCAGAAGGATCACCCGACATTTGAGGCCAGCCTAGGCTACACAGTGAGTTCAAGGGCACCCTGAACCATGCAGTGAGACCCTCACTGAAAAAAAAGCATAAAGTGCTAATTAATTTAAAGATGAGTTAGCTGAACTTACATTGTAAAACTTTTCCTAACCCTTTACCTGCTGTCTCTCCTTCCTCGGTACTGTAGTTCAGCACGCATGCTCCCATAAGTACAGTAAGGAATGTTTTTCTGTTACATTTTTATACAAGACACCAGGGTGGCAACACAGACCTGTGGCTTTAGCTACCCAGAGTCTGAGGCAGGAGGATGACTTGAGCCCAGGAGTCTGAGGCCAGCCTGGGCTGTATTGGGAGACTCACTCAAAACAAAAAACAAAAACCCCATGAAACTCACAACAGCCTAAGAAGTCAGACTTTTTGAAGACCAAAAGAATTAACAATGTAATCAAGTGAAGGATAATTTAACATAACACCCTAAGTATAACAACTGTAAAAATTGTATTTGTAAATAACTTTCTCTTGGATCCTATGTTGGAAAAGGTCATGAAATAGTTACAGGGCAAACCGGGGCTGTTTCAGCACGGACTTCCTGTCTGATGTAAAGTCACAGTACTCTGAGGGCTGAGAGGAGTACTGTTGTTCTGCGGGAAATGACTTCACGCTCAGGAGATGCACACAGAGTCACAATGTCTACAGCTTACTTTCCAACTGTTCTGTGGGAAACATGTGAGCTAGTGCAAGTACTGAGCACACGCACGTGCGCGCGTTCTCGTGCACACACACTCTCAGGGCGAGGGGAGTGCACAGCGCTGGGCACGGCTGTCCAGGCACGGTGGGCGGGCGGCGCCTGGCTGGGACACAGCTGCGCACCCCGTCCCCTCCCGACCCACAGGCTGTGGGCCCCACCCCGAGTGCCGCAGAGAGGACTTGCTCCTCGGCAGCAGCGGAAGCCCCACGCTGTGCAGAGACAGGGAGTGCACGTGTACCCGCAGTTGGCACAGTTGAAGTGGTCGGGATGGTACGGGTCGTTCTTGAAGACCAGGGGCTGCTCGTCGATGATGGCGTGGCACTTCTGGCAGATGTACTTCCCCAGGCCTCGGGCCTTCTCTCGATTGTGGCAGGGGCGACACAAATGTCTAAGCGGGGCAAAATGGAAACTCAGTCTGAAGTTCTTTCCAGTCATTAGAAAGAAACATGCTTCTCCTATCTCTAAAGATAAAGAAACCATGTCTTACAAAGCTCTCTCCTGAGATTCACAGCGGAACCAAGCTTCAGACGGATGTTCCCCACCATCCCCTCTCTACACAGGTGCCCCCGAGGCCACGGGGGGCCAGGGACGAGCCCTAGGGCACTGGGCTCCCTCACCCACAGGGACAACACAGGTGGCCTTGAGACTGCGCCTCAGCCACCCAGGCCCCCGGGAGGCGCATGCCTCACTCCCACCTGCCGGCGTTCTTCACGAAGCCAATGTCCGCCAGCACCTCCTGGCAGAGGTCACAGCAGAAGCACTCGGGGTGCCAGCTGTTGTTCATGGCCTTGATGACACGGCCGATGATGAATTCACCTGTGGGAAAGAAACAAAGCAGGTCCAGGCGGCAGCTCCCCGCGCTCACACCTTTTCCCATGCGGGGAAACTTCCAAATGATATCTTCCAGAGTAAGCGCAGAGAAAACATGGCCTTTATTTCATGGGAGTCCTTGGAACAGCATTTTTGGGCTGTTTTTCTCATGTTTGAATCTGGCTTTCTTTTCAATGTCCTGGGCTCTCCTGATGTCTTTTGGATTATTTTTGGACATCACTGACAAACAACTGAAATTCACAGCATATTTTCTTTTCTTCATCGTCTTCCTTTGGTTTTATTCGTTTGGGTGCTGGGGACTGACCCCAGGGCCTGGTAAGCACATGTACCACCCACTGAGCTCACCGATGTCCCTACAGCACATTTTCTTATAATCCATAGTTAACTTCCTCCTTCATTAACCCTTTATGCATTCTGCTCAGGTTCACCAGTCCCTAACAACCATCTGGCAGACTGCTGGCAACCAGTGAGGCGACACCTGTGGGCATCGTCCACACAGAGCGCCTCCCTGACGGGACAGCGCCAGCCAGTCCTGAGAAACACCTGCTCTGCTGTCCATAAAGATCACTTCTTTCCAGGATTAGACACTTTCCAGTTGCTGTATATTAAAAGTAGGGCAGATGAAGTACTTCTCATGATATTTATATTATGAGTGCCAAAACCCAGTCACCCCGTCGGCATGGTATCAGACACAGCTTGGGCAATTCGGAACCTGCTTTTAATATCCGGCAGTTAAACTCACCGCACTGGTGGCAGCAAGGAGCAAAGAGCATCTGGAAGTCGTGTTCGCAGTACTTCCTGCCTTCAAACTGGAAGAGAAGGGACACAAGGGTTGCATGGGGACAGCCAGGACGGTGGTTTGGAAGTAAGAGCTCTGCCCCAAGCGCTCAGGGCTCTGGGCAGGTGACACAGAGGACCTTCCGCATACCGTCCTGCTGGGGTGGGGGGACAAGAGGCGCTGAGCCAGGACACAGGCCCTGGGCCGGGCTGCCCTCAGCCCGGGCTTGTTTTTCTGCTCACATGTCACTTTTCTGAATTGGGCAAGAGCTACAGAGCCCTTGGCCCAGAAAGTATGCACACGTGCACCAATGGCCGTCCACATTTTTTGTCCATACACAGACCTTTTGACTGTATACATAAGTATTTACAAAGAGTACATATTTTAGCATTTTTAAAATACTAATGTCTGGAAATGCCTCCAACCCATTCGGAGCCATCAATAGAGGGTGTAGCTGGCAAGCATGCACGGCCGCAGCTGCTCAGGAAGCTGAGGCGGGAGGGCCACCCGAGCCTGCCTGGGCAACACACGGCCCCCTCAAAACAGAACAAGGAAATGAGCAAGCACTCCTTTCAGCAGCTGGAAAGTGTACGGCCTTCATTTTTCTTCACGCCCTGCAGCTAAGATGTATACATGGCATGGAACTTGCATGTCCCATGCTAGACCCGGGTCCCGTAGGAGCAGCGGGAGTCAGCACTAACTCCAGCCCCTCTACTTCATCTCCGAGGGGCTGCTTCTCTATTCCACAGCGGCTGGCTAACGTTTCCTAAGCCATGGGACTCTTACAGTCCTGTCTCCTCTTGAATCTTCCAGCTCCTCACAGTTTTGTCTTTTTTTTTGGTACCGGTAATTGAACTCATGACCTCAGGCTTCAGGCAAGTGCTTCTGCTGCTGAGCCGTAGCCCTGGCCCTGAGCTCCTCACAAGTTACATGCCAAAAGTTGCGTATTATTTGACTACCAAAATCCATTTTTAATGATATATTAGCTGTGGGTCTAATTGCTCCATTATGGCTATAGATAGTCTGTACTCTTTGGTGAACACACCCACCACAACTCAATTGTTAGTTAGTTCTCACTCTCAAATCAGCCCAGGTAGATTTGTTTTCTGCCAGAAAGTTGTACTTCTTTTTTTTTTTTGAGACAGTGTCTTGCTATTTAGTACAAGCTGGCCTCAAACTCAAGGTGATCCTCCTGCCTCAGCCTCCCAATTGCTGGGATTACAGGCACATGCCACCACGCTTGGCTACTTCATTTTCAAATTCAAAAGAATAAGCTCTACTATATTTGATACAGTGGTGCCTTGGTTCATGAACTTAATTCTTTCCATGATTCTGGTTACAAAATGAGTTGGATGAGAACCAAATCAAATTTCCCTATAAGGCCATCACTGAAACTAGCCAGTGAATTTGATTCAGTATGTATAAAAATTGGATGTTTAGCATTTACTAGTACTTAAACTCAAGCATCAAGAATAAAAACTCAATTCCACTAATCTAATTAGAAGTGATCAAGTTTTACTGTATATGAGATGATGTATGTTGATAAGAAAAAAAGTAAAAAAAAAAAAAAAAAGAAAAAATGTAGACAGGTTAAGACAAAACAAAACAAAGCTAGTCCAGCAGTTAATATATGGTATCTGTCAGCAGAAGGTAAGAATGAATGTAACACTATATAAAATGACATAAAATTAGGGCTCACTGTAATTTGAATAATTTTTTGAAGTACTGGGGATTGAACCAAGGGCCTCCCATATGTTAGGTATGTGTCCCAGCACTGAGCTACATTATGGCCTCTGAGTAGAACTTTTTAAGATTTGACTTAAAATAGGAAGGCTGCAGGGTGTGGGAGTGGACATTTACAACCCCAGCACACAGGAGGCTGAGGCAGGAGGATCACTGTGAGTTCGAGGCCAGCCCGGGCTACATAGTGAACTCAGGGCCAGCCTGAACCACATAGTGAGACCCTGTCTCAGGGAAATTAAAAAAAAAAGGAAGGCCAAGGCAGGAGGCGGGCAGAGTGAGCATGACCGGACTGCCTGTGGTCCCCATGTGGCCCGCTCCCCTCCCACCTGTGCGGCTTTACTCCTAGGGTTCCTCCTTACAAGGGGTGAGTTCTCCTGAAATCGGGATGGAAAGGGCAAAGCCCCACAGCCCCCAAACTGACGGTGTCCCTGCATGCAGAATGTCTAGCACGGTCTCCAAAGCCAAGCACGGAGGATGCTCCCTGGAGACGCCCCACAGAGGCCCTGTGGCAGGTGTCTCAGAGAAAGCCATCGCAGCAGGAGTGTGGGCTCCTTTAGTGGACACAAATACACTGTGAGGCAAATCGAAGCGGGTTCTGAAGCAGAGTCCCTCTATCCTGTGAAGCCAGAAAACAACCCCCACACCATCAGTCCTGGCAGTCAGGCTGGGGCCGGCCCCACAGCTGACGATCTTATTCCGACCCAAGTGCGAACATGATTCCCACCGTCTGCCACGAGCTGCTGCGGTGGGGGTGCAGGAAGTGCCCACTGCCATGCCCACCTCCTCAGGTCGGCAGGATGAGCGCAGCGCTGCACGCACTTTGCCAGTCTTGCCGCTAAAGCACTCACTAGAGACGGGCCTCTCCTTTACTCGCCCTGTGACGGGAAGCCCACACAGGGACGGGCTGTGGCAGCACAGGCGAGGACCCTGGCTCTAGGCTCAGTCCATACAGACCTGACACTCCTCGGAACAGCTGTTCTCTCTCCCTTTGGGAAGAAGGAAGGTAGGAAGGTCCTCCCCCACGGGAGACAGTGGGGCCCCAAAGCCAGACCTGAGAGCCACCACAGCTAAATGGGCACCTTGCCAAGGTGGCCAGCTTCCTGAGGCCGCCACCGAGCGGTCACTCTGCAGGTTGTTTGCCCTGCCCACTGGACAGACCCTCTTCCCGTGTCACTATGATCCCACATGTGCAGGTCAGCAGTCTCAGGCCAGGCACCACTTAGTCTCTCCGTGACGGGCCGTGGCTGGAAACGCTGAGCACCTCGACATGGTACTGAAATGGCTCTGCAAGCTGTACCCACTCCTGGCACCAGGGCACAGTGTGGTCTTCACAACACGCCACCCCTGCAGGTGTCTGTGAGTACCCAGCAGATGAATTCCAGCACGTGGGCACCTAAGGCAGGACAGCAAGTTCAAGAGTGAGACCCTGTCTCAAAAAAGAAAATTAAAAAAACCCAATGACTGAATGAAGGAGTGGTGATGGCTACACACAAGAGAAAGTCCTCTGTCCAGATTACGAACTATCTGAGAGCCACCTCAGAGCACACGGCCTGTGGAGTGTCGCCAGAGGACTGGGCCATGTGACTGAAACACAACACCAGCCTGCAGGGCTCTGCGGCAGCCAGTGAAGAGCAGCAGTTCACAGCACACCAGGCACAGCGCGCAGCGGCTGGTCACGTGGGGCTTCACTGGGCAGTTACTTCAGGCTCACAGTAAAGTGAGCAACTGTCCCAAACGCACGTACAGGGCCTGATGTTCCGGGGAAGCCCACCTCAATGGCAAACCGGGGGACAACTCTGAGTTGCTGGAGCTGGAACTAGGGCCTCATGCGTGCTAGGCAAGCACTCCCCACCAAGCCACACTCAGCCCTAGGATGAAGACTGGATCAGGGCCACCATGTTTCACACGGAGAACGAACCAGGGAAGTGGTGCTCCCACTTTCAGACACAACTGAACAGACAAGTTGTTTCTGGAGACCCTGGAGAGCCTTTCTCTAGGGCCATACAATCAAAAGGAAAGTTCTCTTGTCTATGACAGGGGCGCCCAACCGCTGGGCCAAGGACTGGGACAGGCCCCGGCCTGTCAGGCACCAGGCTGCCCACTGGAGACACGGAGTGAAGCTTCACCAGTACTGGCTGCCACTCCCTGTCGCTCAGGTTCCAGCTGAGCTCTGCCTCCAGTCAGGTCAACAGGGCACTACATTCTCAGAGAAGCAGGGACCACGCTGTGAACTCCACAAGGGAGGGATCTGCGTTGCTCCCCGCTACGAGAAGCCAGTGTCCAGTGATCTGGAGCTGAGACAGTGACGCTAGCCCTGGGGAGCCACTGCAAGCACCGATGAGCATTAGCAGAGCAGCTGATGGCACAGACCACAGTAAATCAGTTGCTTGCAGACGCCTATCACTGAGTGGTATGTGACAGTTCAGCCGCCCTAGTGCCGTTATAGTGAGCCGCTGACCTTCAGTTTCATACAGGTGCAGCTGGCTGTAGACATTATGTCTCCTAATCTTGTGAAGCGGGGTTTTCTGCAGTGGTAGCAACCAAAGTGAGATTACTGAGTAGACTGGACGTCAGAGACACATTTTGGGCGTCACTGTCTCCTATCACATCCAGATAGGGTCATCCAGGAGCAGAAAGACAAGCTCAGGGATCCCACTGATCCTACACTATGGTGGGTTGTATAATTATTTCATTACATACTATAGTGTAGTAACAGAAATAAAGGGAACAGTAATGTGTTTGAATCATCTCCAAGCCCCACCCCCAACCCATGGGGAAAGGGTCTTTCACTGAAACTGACCCCCGGTGCCAACATGGTTGGGGACTGCTGCTCAAAAGCAGGCTGATGAGTCTGTGGTCTAGAAAAGTACATTAATCACAAACACGGTAGCTTAACAGCAACCTTCCCTCAGGCCCTGAGAATTCAAGCTGGGCAATACCCAGAGTAGCCCAGTCTTTTGGAATGACCTGGGGCAGTATTTATAGTCAAGCCCAAGGGAGAAAGGGTGGCTGGAGGACAGGGTGAGTCTGCAGGACAGGGTGAGTCAGCTGCTCTGCGTGTGGCTGCCGCTGAGGCAGAGGCAGGGACAGCAGTGACGTGCCCACCCTGTACGTGCGCAGGGCTGGGCTAGCACCTGCTGTTCCCTGGAGCTCTTCTTTGTGCTCCCTGGCTTCTTCACTATTACAGTGATGCAACTGACTGCGCCTCTGAGCTGAAGCCCTGGGGTGACCAAACGGAACTTTCAATCCCACTCCAGTGTACTGAGGCTGTTCCATCCTCTGGCCACAAGGACTCAGAGGAGAAAGGTCAGGGAGCAGTGAGGGAGCAGAGGGTGGAGACCAGTACTCCCTGAGTTCTGTGCAGACACTGGCCATCTGCTAGGTGTTCGCACAGAAGGGACAGGAGGGCGCATCCAGGGGACACTTCCAGCTCCACGCCTTCCCAGGCTCAGCGGGGTCCAGGCCCACCTCTGCCTTGTGCAGGTGCTCCCGAGGGTCAACCAGATGGCCCGAGTGGCCCCACGTGAACTGTGCAGCTCTGCACCTGTGACCACCCCTCAGTCACAGCGACTCCTGGGTCAGTCTCACCTGTGAGGGATAATCGTGGTCACTGTCTCCTTGACCCATGTCTGTGTGGACTGCTGGTGTGACCCTCAGGGTCTGTGGCCCCCTAATCACGGGGATGCCGTCCATTAAAGATCCTGAGTCATAGCAGCATCACCTCTTTCATTACCGCCTGCAGCTGGGCCTTGCTCTGACCCCCAGCACCAGGTCTGCAGCCAGAAGCGAAGCCCTCCTGGCATGGCCATGCCGGGGCCTCCTCCGCTCCTCCACACCCTGGCCCCACTGGAGCCCCACCCAAGACGGACTTGCGGTGGGCAGGAGGCGTGAGGAGGAAGGGGCCCAGCCCATGGCTGACCCACCTCGTAGAAGAGCCCCTCGGGGAAGGGCTGGAAGCACTGGGCGCACACGAAGCAGGGCTCATGGTACAGTTCGCCATTGCTGTTCACGATCTTCTCAGCGGGCGCGAAGCCCCCCCTGCAGCGTTCACAGGTAGCGCTGGCCAAGGCATTGGCCATGTTGCTGCGACACAAAAGGACAGCAGGTTAGAGGTGGTCAGCCCAGTCACACAAGCCCCAAGGAGTACGTCTGTGTGGTCCCAAACTCATACTGGATCTAGAAAGCCCGAAGCCTCCAACTGCCCATCTTGTTGCCTGAGCATCTTAGGTCTGGAAAGAGCCTCCTGCTTTGACTGCTCCTGTCTCTGAACTGACATGCTTGTTACACATGCTAGGAGTTGGTGCTTACTGTGTCAGGCACTAGGGACAGAGACGAAAGCACAGCTGCTCTCAGCCCAACACAGTGGGATGCGCCTGCAGTCCCAGCCACTTATGAGGCTGAAGCAGGAGGAGGACGAAGGAAGAAGGAAGGAGGAAAAGGAGGCAGAGGAGGAGAAGACACTCCTAAGGAACTCAGGTTTACAGTGCGCTGGTTAGGTAGTTTAGTTAAAGTACCTACAAGACAACATTTCAAAGCCAGTTTTTTTCCTCTTTGAGAAAAAAGCTAAACCGTACGGCAACGGAAGGCTGGCTTCCAGCCTAAACACAGAGCATCCCTTGAACTGGGTCTGCTGAAAGCAATTACCCAGCTACTAACCCACTCCAGGACGCCCTGTCCTGACAGCTCACTGACGAGACATGATGCTGTCACACGGTCTCTCAAAGCCTGAGACTGCACCTTCTGAAGCCCATTTTACAGTCAGCGAGCAGGCTCCCACCCAACATCACAGAGCCACTGAGTTCATGGAGGCCCCGGAGCAGAATCCAGGGCCCTGCTTGTAAAATGAGGCGTCCATCACCGCAGACCCCGCCACTGATCCCAGCGTGGGGAGGACGCGGCAGAGACACAACATGCTGTGTAGGCTGGGAGAGTAAAGCCAGGCAGGAGGTGGTCACCACCAAGACCAGTGGCCATGGCAACTTGCTCATCAGCGATTCTGCTGCACCTCAGGACACAGAGGGGCTCAGCAAGTGACCCCGACCCCCTGCAATCTGTGTGGTCTGGAAGAACGGGCAGCACGGTTGTGGCGGGCACAGGGCTGGGTGAGGACAGTTTCCAAAAGCCCTAGCGATGGGACGGTGCCGTGCTCTCTCCTAGCGCAAGCTTCACCGGCATCCCAGGTCCCAGCATAGCGCTGGCCTTCGAGATACTTCCTGGATCCACAGGGAATGTCACCTCCACACCCTCCCGTGTCCTCACTGCGACTCCCAAGGCAGAAGGGCCGGTGAGTCTCCATTTACAGACAGGGTAACTACCAGCCTTGCTCCACCAATTTCCATGTCCTGCTATCTCCTGAGCAAGTGCATGACGCCTGCCTTCTTCCCTCGAAGGCTGAAAGATACCAACCCCATTCCATAGGCTTGCTGTAGGAACTCCACGCAGAGATCCCAGGTTCATAATCTCACACCAATCAAACTCACCTTCACTTAATAGGCTTGATACAGAATGAAAATGCTACCAAGAAAGGAAGGAAAGCAGAAGCCAGCCTCACGGAGGCCAAACCTGGCCTAAGCTCACAGAAGAACAAAGTGTCCACTTTGCTCTTTCCGAATTACTGTGGGAAGGGAGAGTAGGTGGCCCTTCCTTGGACAAAGACGAACTGCGGTCATGTAGCAGAGCCCAGAGAGCTGTGTGCTCTTCCTTTCTCCTGACCCAAACTCATGGATTCCTGAGCCTCCCATCTGCTCCGTAATCTCACAACTGCTTTGAGGATGAAATTTTAAAAAGCATAAAACACAACTTTGGAAACCAGACGACGCTACGAAAATATATGGCGCTAATATTCCCAGTCCTCTCAAAAGATTCACATCTCAGTGGTCTTAATGGAGCGCCAGAAAAGCTGGAAGAGCATGCTGTGGCCCGTCCCGACTCACTTCCACCTGCACCCGCGTGCCGCAGTGTGCGGGTTGCCACGGCCTTGCAGGGCCACTCGGTGCTCTCTGCCACCACCACCCACGGGGACATCTTCTACCTCCAACCACACAGCACACTGCGAAAGGGAAGACAGACACACACATGGCAAAGTGTCGTTCATCAACACAGGCATCAGTAAGATTGGCAAACTGAAACAATGCCATTCTTCCCTCTGAGATGCGCTCACCTTGGAAAACAATTTTTCGTAGAACATTAAAATTTCCACTTACTAATCTTAGTAACATTTAATGAGTTTACTGTTCCTTCTGCTCGTAAATAAAAGCTCTCTAGGAAGCGGGTGAGGAGGTCTCAGATCCAAATGCTGGTACCAGCAAGTGCTTTACTCCTGCTCTCTGCACAGCTGCATTCAAGTTCCAGCACTCAGGTGAAGTAGCAGGAGAGACACTTCGCAGAGACACGCACAGAAGCATTTCTCTCACACAGGAGCAGCAGCCTGCTCTGGAGATAATGCACACCTACTTTCTTGTTTTGTCTTTTTGAGACAGGGTCTCGCTATGCAGTTTAGGCTGGCCTTGAGCTCACTTTGTAGCCCAGGCTGGTCTTGAACTCTCAACGATCCTCCAGCCTCAACCTCCCAAGTGCTGAGACTACAGGCATGCGCCACCACGCCCGGCACACACGTATTCTTTAAGACGTATTTAACTATAGCACGGGAAAGGGAACCAGAAGCCACCTTGCCATCCGACTGAGCCCTCCCGGTGCCCTTTCCTCTCCTGTCCTAGCCTGGAACTGTGCATACTTCTACGGCTGACTTTTATTTAATGCTACCTATGATGGAAGTACTTTTTCAAAGTTCTCAATGACAGCTGTGGACATCATTAGATTAGTTAGTTATAATTAACTGGCTAATTTTTCATAAAAAACATTTTCTCTAAGAAGTTTCGATGGCAAGAACACATACAGGTGGGAAGGGGCAGTTATGGGAGCCTGACTTCCTGATCTGCCCCTGCACCCACACACCTGGTCCTGGGTTGCCACACTGTTACCACGGGAACCAACTTTCTCCTCCTACAGGGCAGCTGTGTGCAAGATCCAAGGCTGATCCAAGAGTTTACTGAGCAATAAAAAACTGGTCACGTAATTCCCCAGCAAAAATGTTTATCTTTATAAATTAAAACCTCAGCGTTTCATCCAAACCTCTATCTTGAAAGTGTTAGAGTCGGTTTTCCTATTACGGATCCCACAGCCTCAGCTTCCTCCTAACAATGTCATGGCGGGGCACTGGCCGGGGCCACCAGTACGAGGGCTCTCCCTCTTCCCAGTCTCTGTCCTCCACGGGGACCTGTGTCTCAGACCCTGGAAAAGCCCCCTGGAACTGGAATAAACCCTCACTGGCTGAGAAATCAGGGAGACTCACAACTTTGCGTAGAAGTCACAAAACTCCTTGTAGACCTTTACGTCACTGCGCCTGCGCTGAAGTCTGGACACGGCTCTGTCGTCTCCGTCAGCCTGGCAGACACCATCCCGGGTGGGACAAGGGGGCTCCTCATTCTCGGGGATGGTGCTGGGGCGCGCTCGCTCCAAGAAGGCCATCTGGAGCCGGGGCACAGGCAAGCAGAACAGACAGCGGGCAGGCTCCAGGCCTCCGCCTCCAGCTGGTCACAGCCTGCTCCCACGCCCAGTAGCTGGCCGGTGTCCCGGGAGGGGAGGCACAGTGTTCAGAGGGCCCGGGGCTTCCTGAAGCTCTAGAAAGGCTTCCCCACCCTCCCTCACGGACTACGGCCACAAACTCTACTGCAGGGACGCAGGGCTGGTTCCCACGTCTCCAGGAGAAAAAGGCCCCCGTGTGCCCTGGTACTTGTTAGGGTCAGGCTGCCACCGCGCTCCCCATGGTACAGTGCAGACTCCCTGGAGAGCACGCAGGACACCCCTCAAGCTCCCAAGAGGGGACACTGCCAGCACCCCTCAGTGGCACCTACAGCTCTGCAGCTACACCTGGGAATCTGTGAATTCATCAATTCCGACTCTTCTGGCTTTCCTTTCATCTGTTTTTGTTTTGAGATGGAGTCTTGCTGTGCTGCCAAAGCCAGCCTTGAACTGCCAAGGTCAGCTGGGTAAGTGCCCATTCAGCCCGCCCTGGCTTTAGGTTTTTCCATACATAAAATTCTATTGTCCACAAATAGGGATAATATGACCTCCTCCCTTCCTATTTGCAAGCCCTTAAACAGAACTCTTAAACAGAAGTCACCGTAATGTGAACTGGTTTTATGACCAGTGATATATACTAGGAAAATATTTTCAAACTGCTTTACCCTTTAGTTTGACAGCATTTACATGGGGTAAGAGATTTGTGGCTTTGCTTTGTTTACAATTTCCCCCACTCATCCTTTTCTCCTTTCTTTTCCATCACCTAGAACAATACCAGGCAGGCGCTGTGCCATCGAGCCATCTCCACAGCCCTGAAAAATACCTTAAGCTGGGAGCCAGAGGTAGTGAGGAAGGAAGACGGGTGTGGACCAGCAAGGTCCTTTCTCCCACACGTCTCTGTCCCGGCAGCCTCTCCCTGTGAGCAGAGGGCCCACCAGTTAATTCTTGGCGTAAGTATCACAGGGCAAACAAATGCCTCGTGCCTTACATGGTCACCTTACTGACATAATGAAAGCGCTAAACTGGGGCTCTCAGCCTGCTGGGAGGCTCAGACACAGCCCCCTGCGTGAGAAGATGCAGAAGGTCCTGGCCTTTAGGGGTTGGGGACGCATGAACGCCCGCCTTCAGCAGCTCTTCTGGGAAGGGCTACACCTTCTTACAAAGCAAATGCTCACTCACCTTGTTCCACCGTTTACATCACCCTGAACATAAAAAGCTACGTGTGCTCGTGATACAACAGACCCCAGAGGGCACCTAGAAACTGTGCGGCCCCTTGTTCAGGCTGGGGCTGGAACGTGCGATCCTCCTGCCTCAACCTCTCCGAGTGCTGGGATCACAGGTTCATGCCACCACACCCAGCTCCCCATGAGCAGAAAACACTACAAATCTGTTGAATGAATAACCACAGCCTTCTCTTCTATGAGTACACAGTGTGGTCAGGGAAATAATGTATGTGTATACACACGGTTTTTGCTGTGTGTAAGCGTAAAAAAGCAGCTTTCTGGCTCAGTGCCAGGGCTGAATGACTATGGTGGTTCACATGTCCCAAGTGCTCTGAATTAGGATCAGTAACCACGTGGCTGCTGAGCAGCTAGGTGGCATCACCTTCCCAAAATACTACACAAGCAGCCAGCCAGGTCTCAGATTTAGCTTCCACAAAGCAGGGCTAAAAGAAAGGCGTGATTTTTCCAAGTAGGAAAGAGAAGTTAAGTGAAAGCCACATAAACACTGTGCCTGAGTTCCTTTAAACTGTTCTGGGCACTTTAGGAAATGCCAATCACCCTTCAGGACTGTGAGCACCATCTTCGTCACAAAGTCCGGGGTGAAACGGCTGGAGGCTGCGCGGCAGGAGCCCCAGGAGCCCTGTGTGAGAAGCGAGTCAGCGGGCTGCTCTGGCTGCATACCAGGGTGGCCCAAGCCCAGGGCTTCTTCTAAGGAGCTCTGCAGTCCCATCAGCTCTCTGCACAACTGACTTGGGATTGGGAAATCTCCTAGAAGTCTAAACCCCAAGGGTCCCTGCAATCCACAGAGCAGATTTCTCTTTACAAGCTCATCGTCTTTCGATCCTTTACCGTGTGCCGACCAGAGGCAGCACGGATGAGTGGTGGCCCACTCCAGTGTCCCCCAGGGGCTGAGGCAGGGCGTCAGATCCAGCCCTACTCTGCCTCACACACAACCAAGGACAAACGATCTACTTCTTGACATCACACAGTACGCTGCAGCTGTTTCTAGGGGCTCAAACACTACGGCCTGGACAGACCCGCGAGCACTGTCAAAATGTAGAAAGCAGCTTTTCATCTTTTTACCTGGTGGTGCCGGGGTCACACCTAGGGCATTATGCAGGACAGGCCAGTGTGCTACCATCCAGCCACACGCCCCAGCCCAACAGAGCAGCCTAAACAGCTCTTTGTTTTTTGAGATAGGGTCTCGCTAGGTAGCTTAGGCTGACCTCAAGCTCGCGGCGATCCTCCCACCTCAGCATTCCAAACACTGGGTTACAGGCCTGCGCCACCATGCCCAGCATTTTATTTACATTATTTATTTTTGTGGCTCTGAGGACTGAACCCCGGGGCTTTGAACTGAGTCACACCCCCACCTTTAAATTTTTTTTTTTTTAGAAAGGGCCTCATTGAGTTACTGAGTTACCAAGGCTTGGTCTGATCTTGAGGTCTTCTTGCCTCAGCCTCCCAGATGGCTAGGATCACAAGATTGAGGCCAACCAACCCTGGGCAATTCAGCACTGGTCTGGGAATGTGGCTTAGGGCTCCTTGAGTTCAATGACCTACATTCTCTCAACTAGCCATGACTGAATCATGTGCATGCCTGCCCAACACTGACATCTGTAGGGCTTTAGAAGCCAAGTTGGATACTCTGACCAATTACCACCAATGCGTGGGACACTAACATAGTTGGTCCTCCACCCATACATTAAGGCAATCTAAAAAAATTCATATATATATATACGTGCTGCATGTGCTGAGTGTGGTGGTGCATGCCTGTAATCCTAGCCACTCGGGAAGGCTGAGGCAGAAGGATCACAAGTTTAAGTTGAGCATGGGCTGCTCCGTGAGACCCTGCCTCAAAATAAGAAATAAAAAGCACCAAGGGACGCCTGCAGCCCCGTTCCCTGGAAGGCTGAGGAAAAGGGGTCACTCAGAGTTTGAAGCCAGTCTGGGATACTCAACAAGGCGCTGTTTCAAAATAGCAAAATGAAATAAATAAAATTAAAACCAAAACAAAACAAAGCGGGGCTCAGGGATGCTCCTTGAGTTTAATCTGCAAAACGGCAAAACAAAACAAAACGCAACAAAACACGCGTCCTGCATGTGTACCGAGCACGTACAGGTTCTTTTCTTGGCGTCACCCTCTAAACAATACAGCGTAACAGTGATTCAGGCAGCATTAACATTGTGTTAGCATAAATACTTCATGCAGGATTTAAGGCCCATGCAGGATGGACACAGGTTATACTGAAATACTCCTCTGCATAAGGCCTGGAGCACCCATGGACCCTGGGGTCCCCCGTGTGCGTGTGTGAGTGAGCGTCGGCACCAGACCCACTCCCTGCTGAGGGTGAACACGCAGGAAATGGGGGTGTGAACAAACACCCTACTCTTTCCCAAACAGACCTGCAGAAGCAGTGACTACGCCACAACTTGGCAAGATAACTGCTAGGGCGGAGCTTGTCCGGCTGCCATCAAAGGCTTCTGTGTCCCGTGCAGTGTCCCCCTGTTGAGGCTTCTGGAGAAGTGAGCTATTTTCACTGTAACTTTCCCACTCAAATGGAAAATTTAATCTGATTTTCCACAGACTACTAACAGGGAAAGAATCCTGACTTGCAGGGAAGATAGTGGACTGGAAAGTTCTTCCCTATGTCCTAGCTTCCACTGTAAACATACTGAGGAACAGACCAAGGTCGGCTGAAAAGGAAGAAATTGTAATTAATGTGCTGTTCTGCCTGGTCTGCTACATTGTTTCCTAACTCTTGATTGAATGGCACCAAAAACAAAACAAAACAGTCAAGACTAGAGTGAGAAAGAAACAAGGTGCACAGTTTCTCAAATAGCTGAAAATGAAGACTGCATGCTTGTATACTGGTGTTGCTTATTGAGATTATCGAAGCAAGGCAGAAGCACTTTGCTACACAATGGTACACATAACTGAGAAGACCAAGTGAAAGAATATGCATGCATCCCGGGACTATTCCAAAGCCCAGTGATCACAGGGAGTTGCATTTTGAGTTAAAATGCTGTCTGAGCTTTATTCTGGGCTCAGATAAGGCTGTTTGCAACTTATTGTTCAAAAGAATGTCTCCTTGAAACAAAATTTATCTATCTGAAAGTAAGAGACTGGGCCAGGGAGATAGCTCAGCAGCACAGCAACTGCCTGGCAAGTGCAAGGTCCTAAATTCGATTCCCTGTACCAGAAAAAAAAAAAAAAAAAAGTCAGATAATATCTTTGTTGTAAGGAGGACTTGAAGAAATGCTTCCACTTCCCTCATGAGGAAAATTCGTGGGATGCTGTTCAGCTGCAGGATGAACCTCCAGGAGGCCAACGAGGAGGTCCACATTTAGTCTCAAAGCCAACACTTCACACACAGAGATGCTCACATGTGACAAGCCAAGAAGATGGCTCTGGGCTCTGAGGCCCAAGGGTGGCAGTGACAGAGGGAAAGGTGCGCCCGTGGTGTTGCCCACACCCACGAGAGTGCTGGGACACAGGCAGATGCTGAACATGCTTCGCAGCCCGGCCAGGCTCTGCCCACCACAGGCATACATGACTGACAGCAACAGTGCAGCTCCTCCGCTGAAACCAATTCTGCGAAACTGAAGGGCGCCTTAGGGGCTGCTTTTCTGGCGGCATTTCTCTCCACCCAGACGATCTCTGGAAGTCTCTCAACAGGCCAAACAACAGAACTCAGCCTCTCAGGAGCGCAGCATGTCAAGCACACAGAGCTTGGAGACAGAGACAGCCTCAAATAAAGTTTATGCAGCATTTTAGCCCTTCTCCATGATGCTCTCTGACATCGCCAGCTCTGCTTTACCCAGAGACCGTCTGGCTCAGGTGCAGACAAAAAGCAGCAGCGGTGGAGATGTGTGACACCAGCCCTGCTCAGACAGCAGAGCCGCCTTGCTGCCTGCCCCAGCCACCAGGCCTTGACACACACACAGGTGACCAGCACAGGCAGCAAGGTACAAGACCGAACTGGGAAGCTGCAGAATGGGCTGCAAAAGGAAGGACTACGGATGGCCCCGCACGCCCGAGACTGCAGACACGCGCACGCAGGCACAGGGCCCCCAGCCCAGGCATCCCTCTGGGAGCCGCACCTGCTGCCGGCACCACCGTGCTGCTGTTACAGAAGCCAGGGCGTGGCAAGGCTGGCTGGGGAAACAAGCAAGGACCCCATACGGTTAGCTTCTCTCGAGCTCCCACCAGATGTAGACGGCATAAAAGAAGACTGGCAGTCACAGAAAGCTGCAGTTCTGCCCGAGTTCCCACCATAGCTTGCATCGCATTCGCACACAGGACATGCACTTTTATTTTTGCTTTTCCTCTCATCTCTTTGTTTGGCCCAAGCGGGCTCTGTAGGTCGCTTTCTCCCATACCTGTTTACCCTGCACTTTTCAAATCAACACTTGGCATCACTGTCTGGCTTGTGTTCTCCAATTCTTTGAGGCAAGAAGGCTCTGGGATACTGCTGGCTGAAGAGCCATTTCTAAAGGAGCCCCCCTTAGCAGGAACACGACTTCTTATAAGAAAGGCATGCCGGTGGAGAAGCAGCACTTCTGCTGCTGGCCAGCGACAAGCACTGCAACATTTTGGTTCTCCTGCTTTGTAAATACAGGTATGCGCACATGTTGTTTGATAGAAAAAAGCTTGCTGCAAGGTGACTTCACAAGGATCTCAGCAGTGATCATCAGCATTTCCATCTCAGAGGACATCCGGCTCTCTGCAGCGCTCTGCTATCTGGAACCTGCCCTGCGTTCTCTGGGCTCCTTCTCAGGGAGTCTGGGCCCAGCACGCGGCTACTCACCGTACATCTGTATGGAGGGCTTGATGCTGGGGCAGGACACACGATGCTGTGCGCAGGTGCAAACTCCACCAGCCCAGAGGACCTCCACCCAGCATGCGCCCCTCAGAGAGTAGCCACCTGTGTGCTATGAGAGGTGGGGGACCTGCCCAGGCTAGCTGTGCGCACCCTGGGTCCTCAAGGGACACTGCCCACCCAGCTGGAATCTGAGGGCCACTCACAAACTGCCTGCACCGGAGCCCAAGGTCACACCAGCAAGGTAAGTGTTGGGTCAATGAAAATAATTCCCGACATTTCCCTGAGAAATGTGTCTGTGCAGCGCCCGCACCGTTCAGTTGCTTTTATTCTTATTGGGAACCACCACCATTCCTCACTCCTGAACATTTTCTTAAAGAAATACTGTGTCCTGACCAAAACGAACCCTCAGAGGAGGCCTGGGCCTCCAGGAGAGCACAGCAGTGCTCTTCGCTGCGTGCTGACTTCACAGAGGCCCGGGTTAGCAGCCTCAGGAGCGCTTCTGATGGCCGTGCTGGCCCTGGACACCACCTTTCTGGCTCCAAATTTCATTCCTATTTTAGCTCCTTCTCCCACTAGCTGGGCACAGGCACAGGGCTGTGCCACTGAACACGGAGCACTGCTCTGCGGGGGGAGTTAGTGGGGGTATTAGTTTGTGACTAAACTTCATGTGAGGCCTGCTCTCTTCAGTGATAAAGTAAAGAAAACCACAGGAATTTTGGTACCTAAGTACAGAAGATATTATGCTCAAGTGAAAACAATAAACCCTTTTGAAGTCAAACCTACATATCTTTCATTGCCCATTATTTTCCTTCAGAATATCTCTTTGTGTGTATTTTACAGCATTATATAGTATCTGAAAATTCTGGCCAGAGCCACGCATAGTGGTGCCTGCCACAGCCCATGAGTTTAGGTCTGTCTCCCTCACACACACACATACACACACACACACACACACACACACACACACGAGGGAAGAAGAAAGGAAGGAAGGAAGGAAGGAAGGAAGAGGGAAGAAGAAAGAAAGAAAAAAGAATGAGAAAGAATAAACGAATATTGGCCAGGATGAAGCAGAATTGAAACTATGTTTTGTTGTTGCTGCTAAGTTTTAAGAGGCTTCCTCTCTTTCATTAACTTTACATTTTCCAAACTGTATGGCGAATGGCAAGAGATGAGCTAGCCTGACTCCATCCTGGTAGATTCTATCAGGTCTGATGCAAACAGAGGTGGAGCTGGTAAATAAGGGCCCTGGTGCCTCTGCTCCTCTGCATACAGTAGGATCTGGTTTTCGGAGGCAGCTCACGGGGCTAAGCAGGAGCCCCTCTGTCCAGTTCCTTGGCTATTCTCCATTAGAGAAATTCTGTGAATGCAGCTGTAACACGTCCCCACCAGCGTGAACCACCAGTGGTACATGCATGACTGTCCCACCGGATAGCTTGTACTACTGTTGATACAAACGGATATAGTCACTTTTATTGGTCTTTTTACTAGTAAAATTAATAAATCCACCCAAGAGGACAGTCATACATTTACCACCAGTGGTTCAAGCCACCCAGCAGTGAGACATTAATTATGGGCCTGTCATGAACATGTTAACATATAAAGCCCCGGCCATGCCACCTTGCCAGGTCCCCTCCTGCAGGGCACTCCTCAGGTGCCCCTGTCGTCACAGGCAGCATGAGGCTGTTGGCAGAGGGGATGGGGAGATGCCACTGGGAAGCTAGCTGGGCACAGGCACAGCTCCCAGAGCAGATCCCTGCCATCTGCCCTAGGTGGTTCCACATACAACAGTGTGTGGAACTGTGGGTCCCTTGGCAGTGGTGGGCTCTGCTCAGATAAAGGACATGGGGGTGGACAGTCCCTAATACAGACCAGGGACCCCTTCCAGACAGCACTGCTTGTCCTGGTAAGTACTGGGGGTCAACCTGGGCTCTGCACTATTTTATACTGGTGTTGGCCAGAATGAGGCAAACAGGGATACAGCCAGGTCAGGCCCTGGGAGCAAGTGGAAAGCATAGGAACCGGGGTCTTCAGGCAGACCCTTCCTGCTCCTGAGACACAGGAGGGACAGGAGACCCAGGATGTTGTAGTCAGGGTTTGCAAGGGAAACAATTCAATAAAGGTCACATGATTTATAGGATTACTTTTATAATACTCATCCAAAGAGTAATATCCAAGTAATATCCAAGAGTAATAGCCAAGTACTTTTATAATATTCATCCAAAGAGTAACATCCAAGATTACTTTTATAATATTCATCCAAAGAGTAATATCCAAGATTACTTTTATAATATTCATCCAAAGAGTAATATCCAAAGAGTAATATCCAAGTATCCAAGGTCACATGATTTATAGGATTACTTTTATAATATTCATCCAAAGAGTAATATCTAAGCAATATCCAATATCCAAGATCTGTCCACACACTAGAGACCCACAGAATTCAGCTGAGGGACTGGATCCCATGGCAATGTCCTCCACGAGCCCAGCTGGAGGCCTAGAGCCCAGGACAATGTCTCACACAAGTCTGTATCAAGGATCTGCACTGGGAAGGCCCAAAGGCCAGTGGTGGAAGCTAGAAAGTCTGCACCACTGGGATGAAGGATCTGTGTCAGCAGGCTGAGAGATCTGCCCTGGAGCCAGGAAGCGACACTCAGAGTAAGGACCAGAGCTCCCCCGAAAAGAACTGCAGCCATACTTAGCAACAGGGAGGACCCAAGCTCCACCAATGACGCGAACAGCTGAGTTCCTATCAGGAAAGCCAGCGCGACAAGCTTCTCCAGGAGAATCAACAACCCCATCTTCCCCTCCAGTTCTCCTTTTATGCTATTGGCAACAATCTTCAGGTGGGCCCTCCACACCCAGCACCACGCTGACCCAGTTCAGCTGGGAGCTACGAGGTGCCCATTAATTAATCCATCAACAGGACTAGGTCTAGATGCCGAGGGGCAGTGGCCCCAGGGTGTCACTGCAGGAAGGGCAGGAGACCTGCAAGTTTCTCAGGTGCCACCTGGGCAGCACCCTGACTGGGGTACTCTGCGGCTCCTGTGAGTGCCACCCACCTTCCTTGTCATGGCCACTCCTGTTTTCCTTCCCACCTCTTTACTCCTGAATGCAACCCAGCAGCTGCCTGCCATCTGAACAGCCCTTCACTACCTGAGAGTCTGCGGGGCAAGGACCATGCATTCTGCTCACACTGCTGCAGGGCATCTCTTCAAGGTGCCAGTCAAAAGGCGCAGCCTCCTGCACACTCCTGCGCAATGTGCCACACCAGCTTCTTTGTTTTCTTGGGGCATCAGGCAAAATCTACAGTGCAATGCAATGGTGGGCTGAGCAGTTCTTGTTACAAAGTGAGCTGTTAGGAGGAAACGTGTCAGCTCATCCGCTCTGCCTTCCCCATTGCCTACCTCTCCCCTGATCTCCCAAGATACAAAAGGAAACTGAACAGGGGCATGCTGAATTCACACGAGCTAAAAATGACTGTGTGTGAAAGACGGTAGCTATGCGATCCTCCTGCCTTCTTTGTACACCTGGCAGGGGACCTGACCTAAAGGGACAGGGCTTCCACAGCTCAGCAGGTCCCCTGCCCAGCCATGCATGAGCCCTAAGGACCTCTTCCTCCTTCTCCCCAGAGCCTGCCCTCCGCACTGCCACCAAGCGGCCATTGGCAGCATCTCACCCCGACCTGAGCCACACCCTTGGGAGTTCGGCCAGTTCTTAGTACAGTGCGCAAGCAGAGCCAGAGAAAAGGACAGGGAGGGGCACAGGGCTCACTCAGGCGGAGGACTCAGCTCCCTTCAGCAGCACCAAACTACTAAGAGAGTGGAACCTTCCTGACTGCAGGGCTAGGGAACTTCCTGCTTTCATCCTTTTGCACAGAGCTGTCACCAGGCATCCCTGCATCTCAGGGACTCTGCACCTGTCCTGTCCTTTCATGCAAACCTTGAAAGAGCATCAGTGAAGTGCAGGACTAACCAGTCTCTTTCACAGCAGCTCATAAATGAGAAAGCAAGAATGTAATGAAAACTATCTTGGCACAAAGCAAAATTACTAGGCTGGGAAAACAAAGAAAGAAAATGAACTTTTGGAGAGATTAGACTATTAGCAAAGTCAAACAGGAAGCACTGCAGCAGGCTCAAATAAATGAGGCAGAGCAGTGGACTGAATCTAAGTAAACATACTGCCCAGCCTACAACAATGGTATCTATCGTGCGGTGTATCCAAAGCCACCGATTCTACCCTGTGCAAAAGTAGTGGTCACTCACTGCAGCGATGATACCCTAAGTTATCAGACAAAGGACCACTGCATATTCCAAAGACAGCTCAATTTTACCCTTTTGGATAGCACGGCTCTGAAATAAAGAAAATAATTCTGTGTAACAAGGATAAATGAAAGAAGCCTATCAAACCCATCAGTGAGAGTGAAGAGTGGAAAGTGGGGCAGAATGGGAAGCGGTTCAACAGGGCAGACAGGGCTAGAACTTTGCACAGCTGTCTTGACAAAATGTTTGATTGTCACAGGGGCTGGGGATTTAGCTCAGCGGCACAGCGCCTGCCTGGCAAGCGCAAGGTCGTGAGTTCGGTTCCTGGTACCGGAAACCAACTCCCCCGCAAAAAAGTTTGATTGTCACAGGGGACTGTGGATATTTCTGGAACAGAGGGGAGCAGGGAGGGGAGACCAGTGCTCTCACTCCTGAGCTGCGGGGCCCTAGCTGGTAGTTTATTATCCGAGCACAAACACAACTAGAAAAACAGCATGACAAAGGTACACAAGGCAATGTCAGTGTTTTCTCATCCAGAAATCAATGACTTCGTTGCTGCGCAGTATAGATCGCCTCAGAGGAAACTGCTTGTACAAACAGACTTTCAAAGGTCAATTTACTTTCCTTTTTGTTTACTGTTTTCATCTAAATTTAGGCAGTCTGTCTGTAGGCACCACTCTGAGGCCCAAGGCAGGGCTGCAGCACAGCTCTGCAGAAGCTGAGGCAGCCACCCTTCCTACTGTGCTTTCCATCTGCTCTCCCTTCATTTGCAAAGACAAGGAGGCAGAGAAAGCTGGCTGGAGGCTCTTCTCTGGCTCATTCTCCATTCCCTGGGCCCTAAAACTTTTGTACCAAAAGTCAGGCCCCCTCTAAGGCCAGTCGGCCAGAGTTCCCAGGGCCGGGCACAGTAGCCTGGCACTGCCTCCCTTTCCATCCAAGGCGCTCTGTTCCACCCAGAGATGCCCCTCCAAGTCTGCAGCTCTAGCACTTAACACATCTTTCAGGGCAGAGGAGTGCTGCAGCTCACAGACGGAGTCACTGCCACAGCAGAGAGCAATTCACTTTCTGCTTTTCAAGCAGATGTGGCTTCCTAAATACAGTGTAAAAATGGAAAGCTTCCAGTCATTTGATATTTAAAATAAACACTATGAACTCTCTTGAGTAAGCTCTAAATCTGTTAATAACAAAGCACTTTCTCTTTTTGTAAGTCATACTCAGTTGGCAAGTGGAGAAACTCAGGCTCCTAAAATACGACCTGTGAAAGTCACTGAGAGGTGATCCAGGACACTGGACTCGGCGCCAGGCTACACCCCGATGCTTCAGTCACTTACAAGTGCCGCCTTCTGAGAGCTGAGCCCCTGTTTTCAAAACAAACTGTCCTGCAATGAAACGAACCCATCTCTGTCCCATGGAGGGAGGAAAGGAGATATTCACTTTTCTCAGTCCAATCTGTTGCTCACTCCTTATGAAAAGTCTCACTTTCTAACCATGTTAGGGAACATTTTTCTCTCTCAACACAAAATGTGAAAATCTTAGTAATTACCATAGGCAGGCATCCCGAATTAAGGCAGAGGGTCCTATTTCTCCTAAACGCCCTTCCCTCACTTGATCTCACCCTGCATCAGCCCAGCGGGCTCACATGTGCGGGACACACATGGGGCCCAAAGGCAGAGGTGCCCAAAGGGGGGGTCTGCTCTGTACTTGACTGTTGCCCCAATAACACAATTACAAGTTGACACTTACATAGGAGGGGAAGTTAAAACCACACCATTCATCATCACATCTGGTCCAAAATTTTCACTGAAGAATTCAACCTTATTAAGCTAGTTAGTGTAACGAATCCTGCTGAACCATTACACAACTCACCACTCATCCAATCACGCTCCATCGTGTTATCTATTCCTCAATCATACTTTTCTTTCTTCTTTTTGGTGCTGGGGATGAAACCCAGGGCTACGTGCATGCAAAACATACACCCTGCCACTGAGCTATGGGCCCAGCTCCCCGAGCACTGTGCAGGGAGCCCCGCCCCATCCCCATCCCCATCCTCTCTCCTACAGTGAGGAATTCTGAACAGCACTATGATAACGGCCGCCCCCTCCTGGGGGCGGACTGTCCGCCACTGGTCTCCAAAGGACCCTCTCTTGAGCTCAAGTTCCTTGGCGGCTGCACAGGACCGAGAAGAGGACTAAGACTAAGACCCACGGCTCTCCGTTTGCCCACAAAGCCCTCCCTTCTCACATCCACAGAACAGGGCTGGCTTTGCTTCAGACACCACAGTCCCCAGACAGAACTTTTTAAAAGCTCTGACCGGACTGACCTTTGGAGGCAACTGGAGTTCAGGAAGCCCCAATTTCACAGCCCCACTTCCGAATTTGCTAAACAAGTTCATGCAAGTCATTAAAAAATGAAACAGCAAATGAACAGTAATGCTTCTTTTCTGAAATTCTCAAGTAGGTGCTGGCTTCAGCAGCACATATACTAAACTGAAATCTGAAGTGGAGGGTTTGCTAATCACCTCAAATTTGCTTTTTGGGTGTGTGTGTGATAATCAGAAGGTCTAAAATATGTTGATTGGTGCCTAGCCATGTGCCATGCTCTGGATTTGATTCCCAGCACTAAAAAACAAAATGCTGATTTGTTTCTTGAGATGATAATAGCTATTTCTGTCAGGAGTGAAAGTTAACACAGTTCCACTTGAATCCATCAGTCTTGGTCTCCTTTCTTAATGTGCATACATCCTAAGTTCATTCACAGAGAAGCAGCTTTTTGGAAGCAACCCTGCAAGTCCTTCTCTGCACACCAGCACAACTGAGGCAGGACAACACAGGACCCCGCACGTAAGTGGGGCCCACTTCGCCGTCATTCTTCTCCCCATAACACTGCCATGTCTTCATTCTCATCACCTCCAAGCAACTGGAGTTCCGACCATGAACCCGCGTTTCGCCCCGTGATGACACTGCTTTCCTTTCAACAGCGACACCCGCATAGGTGACAGCAGGCAGCCCTGCTGCACCGCAGTTTGTGCGAGGCTCAGACCCACCGGTACTGCTCTAGGCCGGTAAGAACAAAGCAGTATTCTGTTTTGTTTCTTTTTAAAATCTGAACAAAACTATTTGCTGCCATATTTATCCTCAAACACAAATGTACTAAAATTTCTTTCTATATCAGAAGACAAAAACAAATATCAAAACACACGCTGCACTTCTTCAACTACTCAGCCAGTCCTTGACTGGGAGTGTGCGGGGTGGCTGGAAAGAAGCAGTCATCCTTGTTTCTGGGTGCTGGGCAGAGTGCAGGGTCATGCGCACACGAAACACATGTTCTACCACTAAGCTGCAGCCTAGCCCTACACACTCTTGGTTTGTGCAGACAGGGTCTTGCTATGTCATTTAGGCTGGTTTTGAACTCACTAGGCAGCCTAGGCTGATCTTGATCGGAGTCCTGGGGTTACAGGTGTGGGCTACCACACCCAGCCCACAATCTTTTTTTCTTCCCCCCCCCCCCCCTGCACGGGGAATCGAACTCACGACCTTGTGCTTGCCAGGCAGGCGCTGTGCCACTGAGCTACATCCCCAGCCCCCACAATCTTGTTTTTAATCTCTCTACTTATACTGTAGTCTATTACCTTTCTACTTTAAGTTTACTTTAGAAAAATCGAGATACTCTATTCTTATTTCTGTTTATTCAATAAATAATCCAATATACTGCTTTCTTTCATTCATAAATACTAACATCCACTAGGTTAAACAGTGCAAGTCACAGATGAGAGTCGGGAATACCTCCAGGCATGGGCTGGACTGTCAGCTTCTCAGAGGTGGATGTGAGGCCATGCCTATTGAAACTTGGGAAACACTGAAGAGAGACAAAGAAAAAACTGAAAAGGAGGCAGCAACTTGTAGAAAAACTAAGAAAAGGCAGTGCGGCAGGGGAGATGAAGGGCAGAGAAAACTTCAGAAAGGAACTACTGCTCTGTCAAGGCTCAGGGACAGGCGCAGGGGAAACCTGAGTCATGGTGAGGCCCCAGGCTCAGAGGCAGCTCTTCCTCACAGTCTGGGAGTGGAGGAGAGCCCTCTCCTTGCTCCCGACAGTCCCGTGCTGGCCCCTGCCTCTCCACCACCACGCACACGCCAGCCTGGCCCAGCCGTGGCACCTCAGGTCCTGCGGAATGTAGGCAGTGAACACAGCCAGAGAGGGCAGGCTGGGGCAGAAGCCAGAGTGGGAGACCGGACTTGGAAGGCAGGATCCCAAGAAAACGTAGCCTAACAGAGAATGGTGACGCAAGGCCGTGCTGACGTAAGGCAAGATGGAGGCTGTGATGCTGGCACCAAGCTTCAAGGTTTCCATTTCCTCGTGGGCTCTCACTGAGTATCTGGACCAAGTCACTGAAACGTAACGGAGGGAAAAGGCCCACGACAACCCAGGGACGGCAGCAGTGCACAGCTTTGCCTGTGGGCGTCTCACCAACAGGCGATGACACCTGGACAGTCCGGGGAGCCACACCGCATGGGTGCCGGGCAGGGCAGGGGCACGACAGGAACGGGGCTGGAGCTGCCAGCCTCGGCCCTTCCTAGAGGACCAGGTGAGTTAAAGGAGAGAGCTCACAGCTCTGCATGTGTCAGTCCCGCCAGGGCCTCTGTGTTTATTTCTTCACGATGGCTGCGAGGCCCACAGGTAAAGGAAGCAGAGGGTGAGCTCAGGAGGGCTCTGGCAGGGGCAGCCCCCAGCGCAGGTGTGATGCGAGTGGCCCTGTGACACAGGCTGGCGACAGGATATGATTCAGAGACTGAAAGACAGATTCCAAGTGCAGACACTCAGAGGACGTCACAAGCAAGCATGACAGCCCCTGGTGATGGCCTCATTCCGGGTGTGGGCTTCAAGTGCCCTGGCTTTACTTCCTTGGGGGCCCTGGGCCAGGCTCAGTTACACATCCACCTGGGCAGTGGTCAGCCATGAGGACCCCTGGCGGCCTCCACTCCAGGATTCCCCCCATGTACATCCCTGAGTGTGACAGGACTTACTGCCTGTGGGGAAGACAGCAGGACAAAGTGAGGAGAGGCCATGCCTGGGATCTGGGTCCATCGTGGTCCCTCTCCTGTCACTGACTCTATCGACCCTTGAGAAAGGGCAACAGAATCCAAGGCACCCTGTTCAGCTGTGCCTGGACTCCTAACGCACAGAAACTGGGGTGATACATGTTTGTTGTTTTAAGCCTGCAGCCAGCAAATCAGTCGGGGCAGGCCAATTGTGGGTCAGATTATTTCTGTAAAGTCTTATTGCAACACACATGATTACCCTCACTTGGGGATTTGTTTGCTCCATCTGGAGTTGTTCTGACAGTAGAGCTGAGCAGCTGTGACACAGACTGTGTAGTCTACAAAGCCTAAAATATTAACACCCCAGCTGGGCGTGGTGGCGCAGCACTCGGGAGGCTGAGGCAGGACGATCAACACAAGTTCAAGGCCAGCCTGTACTGTCTCAAAAAAAAGATAAAGTATTTACACTTGGCCCTTTATCAAAGATATCTCCAATCTCTGTGGGTACTAAGCTTTGAGGAAACTTGTTTGCAGCAATAGGTAACTAATGACTGCTCCTACATCGTGCCAACTGTTCCTCTGGCGATACGTTTTAATTACTTATCTCTGTGTCCTTTCCCTTTCAAACCTAAACTACACATTAGCAGATAACAAACTTGTTAATCAACATCATCTCCCCAAATGCTTGGTACATAATAGGACTTTAATAATAAATGCAGACTGAACAAAAGGCACCTAGACAAACATATTTTAGAGTAGTATCTCCTTTAAACAGGATGGTATTAAGAGGAGCAGAGGAAGGGCCAGGATATAGCTCGTGACACAGAGCTTGCCTGGTAAGCACAAGGTCCTGTGTTTGATTCTCGGTACCAAAAAAAAAAAAAGAGGAGCCAAGGATTTGGGTTGCAACTACATTTCTTGCTGACCGTCGAAGGATGATTTTAGAGCCAGAATTCTGAGCTTTTAAACTGGTATAATCTTGTAAAATTTCACTGTTTAAAATAGCCACAGCATCAATTAGCTTTGATATTTCAAGGGTAACTGCCGTTATTACCACAAAACACTATCTTTTCTAGACTCTAGACATATTGCAATTTTCAAGAACACCACAAACTTTCAATTCTGTCCCAAAAATTCTACACATTTGAACTAAAATCTAGTAACACTGGCAGCAGAAACCTGTCAAGCACAAGTCAGCACGCTACATGCGACACTGAACTGCAGCTTCCTATCCCACTCTCTTTCTGGGGCAGGCCAGAAGTAGGTAATAAAGACCTGATGTTCAGTTGGGTGTTGGCGGTGCACAACTGTAATCCCAGCAGGCTGTGGACACCTCACATGGAGGCTAAGGCAGGGGGACCGAAAGTTCAAACCCAGCCTAGGCAACTCTGCAAGACCCTGGCTTAAAATAAGAAAAATCAAAAAGGTCTGGGGACATAGCTCAGTGCAAAGGTTGTGAGGTCAATCCCAGTACTGCGAAAACAAAAACCAAACAAGAAACCTGGCTGTTCTTGTAGTAAATTATATACTAATTATGACATTTTTTTTTCAATCCACACATATTCTCTGGCTAATTTCTATGAAGAAGAGGCAGGAAAAATTCATTCTGTTTCAAATGTATTATCCACAGGCATGCGTAGGAGGTTAACCTTTACTTTTATGTTCAGTGGTGAATTTTTAACTTTTCAGATATGATCAAGTGCATTCAGAACGTCCCTGTAACAAATCTTAATCTGAAGCCCAAGCAGGTGGCACGGCTCCATGGCGACTGTCTACATTCTGGTCCCACGACTCAGATGCATCCCGGCTGCTGGGCCACCAACCCGCGCTTCCCAGCCCTGCCCACAGGGCTGCTGCAGACTCGGAAGAAAGCACTCTCCACACTCCGGGAAGGCAGTAGATTGGCTACGGAAGGCCAAGATGGCCCTAAAAACCAGCTAGTGACTGTGTATTTATGCAGAACTTCTTTTCACTGTTCCCTTAATAGACTTGTCTTTTTTTTTTTTTTTTTGGTCTTTTTGAGACAGGGTCTCGCCAGGCAGTTCAGGCTGGCCTTGAGCTCACTTTATAGCCCAGGCTGGCCTCAAACTCGCAACGATCCTCCTACCTCAGCTTCCCGGGTGCTGGGATTACAGGCGTACACCACCACGCCCGGCCCTAAGATGGTATTCTTTTTTTTTCTTTTCTTATTTTTTAAGATGGTATTCTTAAACTAAAATCTGAGCATAGCTTTTCAGCTAAAAGGCCAAAAGAACATCAGCCATCATAATGCAAAACAGGTATGAAAGGAAACTCTCATCCTAGGCTGCCCCACCCTAACCTCAACTGAACTGAGTGATGAGTTACTGGTGCCAAGGACAGGAACTGGCTACAGAATGATGCCCACTTTATAGACACTAGCTCTTCCTCCTCTGCACAGGGGCATCAGGATCACGGGAAGTACCCGCCCCAACCGCCACGGCCTTCACGGGCTCAGTAAATGGTCTTGTATTATTCAGGAGGGTAGGATCTGTCTGAGTTTTCACTCCAACCAAGCCAAGGACATTCCTATCATTTGAAAATGATTTTGTAGGCTACATCTAGAAAGACAGGGCCTGAGAAGATTTACTCAATAACCAGAAAGCAAAGGCTCTTTTTCTTTGCCCTTCCATTTCTCATTCAGGCTGGTCTAGAAAGCAGGAGAAGGGCACGTCAAGGTTGGGGCTGCAGGAAAGAACAGCATGAAGTTCTAAGGCGTGACGCACTCATGCCTGCCTTCAGTGGACTTCACTGTTTCACCATATCCCTATGTTACTATGGACACACATTTTACATGACATGGTTTGGTTCCCAGCCCTGGTTTTAGCTGGGCATGAAAAATCTAACTGGAGACAGGCAGTGCTAACCACAGTACCAGGGAGAGACATCAGGACTCTGTATCTCACTCAGCACAGTTCAGGGTCAGCCAGGGCACTGGGCCAGGCAGGAAACACTTTCTGTCTCTGTGGCCCCTACCAATGTGTGTCACAACTCAAACCAGCCACCACAGATGACACATACAAATAAGCATGGCAGTGTTCCAATAAAACTTTATGGATACTGACTTCTGAATTTCAAGTAATGGTCACATGTTAAGAGAAATATTCTTTCTACTACTTGAAAATGTACGCAAGCTTGTGGACCATATTTAGCTCGAAGGGTCACGTTCACTACCCCTATACTTACTAAACTGTGTTTCAGACCCAGTTAGCAAAGTCTTGGATTTTGAGTGCCCCTTGCAGTTATTTGCGGATCCTTTGTACTTGTGGGAGAGCAAAGGTGACTTTGAAAAATTTAAAGGGACAAATTACATTACTCAGGGGTGTTCAAAATTCAAATTAACAACAGAAAAGAACCCTCTGGGTGTGAGTGCAAAACAAGAGAGGAAACGAACAGGGAAAGAGTAAGTAGGATCATTTTGGCCCCGATGCCCTGTGGAGGAGTAGGGCTCAGTGTGATTTCTGAGCACATGAGCGCTCTAACCTCAACCCTCAAAGACAGGGCAGGGGGTGGCTCCATTGCACAGTGTGCAAATAAAGTCACTGTCAGGTCATGTTCAGTACTTCAAAATGAGCATTTATGTGTAAAACCCAGTGTCTGTCATGCCGCTTTTTGCATGCTTCTGCTTTGAATGATTTCAAGTTCAAGGTCGGAACTGTTTTCACGTATGTAACAGTGCTCTTTGAAACACGTGTAGTTAGCCAGGCGTGGTGGTGCACGCCTGTAATCCCAGCACTTGGGACGCTGAGACAGGAGGATTGTTGCGAGTTCAAGGCCAGCCTGGGCTACAAAGTGAGCTCCAGGCCAGCCTGAACTGTATAGCGAGACCCTGTGTCAAAAAGACAAAACAACAACAACAACAACAAGAAGAAAACAACAAAACACAAAACACATATAGTTTATCTTTTTGGGCATAGCCTTTCATCTAAACTTCAGGAAAATAATTTCTGGCAATGGGTGCGGCTCCTTCTCCTCTCGTCTGATAGTTTTTACATAGAGTCCACCAACGGGCCAAGAAAATGGATACGTGAGGAAGAAGGAGGTAAAAAGGAACGGGACTTGTGCAACACTCCAGACAGCATGAAAAATGTCTGATGATTCATGTGCTCAAAGCCAAATGCTGCTTATACAGAAAACATCTGCTGGTCACAACTGAAGTGCCAAAACCTAGGTGCCCCCCAGACACTGTGCCTCCTTATCACTGTTGCTTATTTCACACGCCGTAGGGACTAGTCAAAATTAGCTGAGTGCTGCATAAAGCCTAGGCACTGTCCCCTTAACAGACCTGTCTTTTAAGCACTAACAATGCTCTTTTTAATCTCAGCACACACCCGCTACCGTACAGAAATACTTCAGATGACAGCGAGAAAAGTGTTGCTTTCTTTGTGGAGAATTAAACTGTCACAAACTACTGGGTGAGCCAAGTCAAACCATCATCTGTACTCCGGTCTGCCTACCTGAGCTGGTGGTAAGGCCCTTATGAGACAGTCGATGATGCTCAATAATGGTAGTTATTTTTGTCCCTCCTTTAAAGATGAACAAACCAAGGCTCAAAAAGAAGAACTTGTCCACCTGAGTGACACTGAAACCTAGCTTCAAAGTCCTTACTCTGTCTAACTGATCTTGGATAAGAAACGTGACTGAATACTAAAGGCACTTGTATAACCGGGGGGAAAGTTCCACCTTCCTAAACTAATTAAAAAATTCAAGGGGCAATCAAGAATTGTCTACCTTAAAAAAAATAAAAATAAAAAAAAGAATTGTCTACCTTTTCTGGCTCAGCTGGCTTCCTGAGGTAAGCACCTGGTCGTCCCCTCGCATCAGGGGACAGAGGGGAAGAAGTGCAGTCACAGCACCAGGCAGCTACCTCAGCAGAGCAAGGGGCTGTTCCTCTGTAATCCACCAGAACAAAAACATTTAATCATACTCTTCCTCTTTTAATTCTAGGCCGAAAAAAATCTAGCTATTTTAAAGTGCACTGTAACTGTATAAATAGCTACCACCTTGGGCATATGGTAACTTCATCCATGGGTGTTTTGGCTACTGTTTGAAAATATGTAAAAGTGGGTCAGTTCAGGACGTTGTTTTATAGATTTTAATTTTTAAAGAAAGTTCCCAAAACTCCAAACCTAAAATTTAAAACTGTTTTTGATCATTTCACCCTTAAACTCACAAAGATTGGCACCTGTACAAATAAATGTCAGTTTCACAGGTCACTTCCACAGCCCAGTTACTGACACAAGGCTCAGTTCATCCACCTACGCTGCTTTCACGACTTGCTGCAATTCAGGGCTGAGGGTGTGGCTCAGCGGCAGAGCCCCTGCCTAGCATGTGGAGGCTTGGGCTTCTCTCCCCAGCTCCGGGTACGGTGGGGGTGGATACGCAAGTAAATTTATAACAATTTTAACTCTTTAACCCAACGAGCTCAGAGTTAACACATTAAATGTAGCTAAGAGATACCTCACAAGGTAGGTAACAGATGCTAATAATGTTAGCATTAGTAACAGTCCTTTAGTGCCACTGGCCAAGTCAATTTTCAAATATTTTCCCCCTAAACAAATTTGACAAAGTCTTTAAAAGCTTGTTAGAGCCGGGTGTGATGGCACTTGCTTGTAATCCTAGCACTTGGGAGGCTGAGGCAGGAGGGTCACTACTGCTTTGAGGCCAGCCTGGGCTATGCAGTAAGTTCAAGTGCAGCCTGAATTACACAGTGAAACCCTGTCTCAAAAAACCAAAAACTAAATAAACAACAACAAAAAGCTTGTTAGTTCTTTTCCTGTCAAGTTTAAACAGTGACTTTTTGAAAATGAGTTTCTAGGAAGAGCAATAGTACACAAGGTCTAAGCCTGCCCTCGCACTATCTTAATCAGAATATTCAAACACTTAGTCCAAAGCCAAACTACTACTGTATTAGTAAATGTGATCACACTACTACAAAGGAAGTCTCCACTGCAGCCTTTGCTTAGCTCTAAACCAGGAACACTCATCTCGGAGACAAATCCAAACCCTTCCTTCACAGTAACACTGCATTTTAACACATAGGTTGGATGGTGTAGGGGCTTTTCAAATCTGAAAGAACCTCAAATCTGAAAGAAATTTTCAGTAGTTACAATAAAAACTGAAACTGTGTTGGCTCTGGGTGAATTTACCCTGAGCCTCTCGGCTAAGAAGGCCCCAGCCTTGGGGAGTCCCTCCCCCAAGCTTGCTTTCCAGTCCCACTGCGCTCTTTTGTTATGCACTTCAGTGACAAAGGATCCAGGAAGCCTCCCAACCTCCACTCAACACCACACACTACTCCCCAAGCTCTCCATAGAAACAACTTCCAAATAAGCCAAAACAACCCCTCTTTAAGTTATGGAAAACCCAGTTACTTCCAGTTCAAAAATGACTCTGGTGACACAATGCTATGCCACAGCACCCCAGGTTTGGGGAAGAACCAATACCACTTCCAGGGCTGGGAGGGAAGAGAAAAGTGCTCCACTGGGTCCAAGCACGAAAGGACCAGAAGCCCTTCCCCTCTGGGAGGTCCTGACCTCACCCACCCCGGCCCTGCACTCACCTGAGCCCTGCCCAGGGCAGCCTCACACTGTCGGGCCGATCACGCCTCCGGCGGTACAGCCCCGAGTGGGAGAGCTCTTTGAGCTGCAGGGCCATCATGCTCTCTCCAGCCCTGCCCGGACGCTAGCTACAGCACTGGGCTTACCGCCCTGGCCGCGCCGCAGCCCTCAGCACACCTGACTTGTAGAAACCTCCTGGCAGGCAGCAGGCCCCTGAGCGAAGCTTCCGGTTGGTTTCTGCCCGTCCACACCCTCCTCCAAGCCGCCTGGCCTTATCTAAATGCCTCCTACCTTGAGGAGGGGGAGAGCAGCGGGTGCTCATGAAACTGCTCACACACAGTCATACCAATGCCTCTGCAAATCTCTCCAGGACCACTCTGAATTGAAACCCGGTATGGTCATGGCCAAAGAAGGGTCCTGCCCTGTTTTATCTGCCAGGAAATCCATTAACGTGTCACAGGCAGCTGTCAATTTAAAGAAGTGCCTGGTCATCAGGAGCTCTTTGGGACATTTTCCTTAAAAAAGGGGGGGTGGGGTGGGGCAGAATCCTAAAGGGAAGCAGTCCAATTCCTCCCTCTTACCACTCCACTCTAAGTCCTCTCTAGAAGGGAAGGAAATGTCTGGTCCACCCCCTTCCTATTAAATATTACTCAAAAATTCGTAACTGAAAGGACGGTTTCTTCTATCCATTCCCATTTGATTTTGTGAATCTGTAGCTCCTCACTCTGAATATACCCACTCACACAGCCACTCGGCGGGACCGACATCACCCAACACCACCTGCCCACGGCATTACGCGCCAAACCAGCCAGCATCCATCTCAGTACTGATCCTAGGAGGAAGCGGGTGAGGCAGACAGTGGAGCAGCCTTGGTCACACTTCCAAGGGACAGCAGCACAACAGGAGGCGGGAATCCATCCTCTGGGCTGAGCCAGTCCTGTCAAGACCTGCTTTCTATCAGACACTCAGGCTGGCAAGTTCTTAGTCAAGGGCTGACTTCGTGGTACTCGTAATTTCTCTTTGGGTGAGCATCTGTACCCGTTCTTTTTCCTTCTAGAACCTCTTCATCAGCAGGGTCGGACAGGTTTTTCACCCAAGGGCTGAACAGTTAATGTAGTCCCCTCTCTAAAAGTAACTGTGTTGTAAATACAGAAATCACCCTGTCCCGCACAGCCCCAGGACAGCGAGACTCTCCCCGTGGGGCTGCCTGTCACCCTAGCCCTGCAGCCATACTGGAAACAGGCGGCCTGTTATAACTGCCTTTAAGACAGCAGGCATGCTGAGAGACAGGGGAAATTAACTCAGTGTGTTACTATACTAGACTACAGTAGCCATGAAACAGGCCCAATGGAGGTGACAGCTGTGTCCCATCCCCTTCCTCTGAAGGATATTGATTGCTCTGAGGGACCTGGAAGGAGCAGTCAGCTTTTCTATTAAACCACTCTATGCCTTCTAAACTTGGAAAGTCCTGCCTATGTAAAATAAGTGGAAATAATGACAAGATTTACATGTCTTTCATACAAAGCCCTAAGGTCCGAAGACCTAAAGTACAGTAAAGCTTAAAGTTTACAGAAATAGAAACATTAAAGTTTGGACTCTGATCTAACTCCTTATGAAGAGAAACAACCATCTATACACTTTTTCTG
The DNA here is from genome assembly GCF_000276665.1 of Chinchilla lanigera. Classification (NCBI taxonomy): domain Eukaryota; kingdom Metazoa; phylum Chordata; class Mammalia; order Rodentia; family Chinchillidae; genus Chinchilla; species Chinchilla lanigera. The sequence continues at coordinate 12,119,414 of NW_004955470.1, read as the reverse complement.
TAGCCATCAAAATAGAATAGGTGCTTGATGAATAAACCACACATCAGCTGCACACTTCTGCAGACACAGAACCTTCAACACTGACTATGACCTGTTCTGAGGCTGAGAGCACAATGCACTCGTGGAGCACTTGCCCAGCACATGCCAGACTGGGGGTTCAGTCCTCAGCATGGAAGAGAAGACAAGAAAGAGGAGGAGACCTGTTTCTACACAAAAATGCCGTGACTAGCCTCATCCGTAAAGGAACTTAAAAGCCCTAGCCCCATCTGCTGACGAGGAAGCAGGGCCTGGTGACACGGAGGGCTACCAGACAGGAAACACTGAGCAGTGCGGGCGGATCCTGTTGTGGTGGGCCCAGGGTTAAAAAGCTGTGAGGAGAGGAACAAAGCACCGTTCCCGTTCCCGTAAGGAACCAGCTGCGACAGTGCTTGCCCTGACTTTTCACAGGGCTGGACTGGCAAACAGGAATCTCAGCACATCGACACATGTCCTCAGGAAGCAGCGACACAGAGGGAAACTGCACTCTGGCCTTTGGCGGAAGGTTTCTTTAACCTCTGTCTCTCTCCCTTGCCCTTCAGATGTGTCCTGAGCCCTGACCCAGTGCAGGGAGAGCAGCGGGAGGACACGCCACTGGCCCAGCTCAGCGGCAGCCATGTCACCAGCTGTCCTGAGCCCCTCTGCCCTGGGCACGGGGCGGAGCACACAAGCACGCCCTGGGGCAGCCCAGGGAGCTCGGGTCTCCACCTTTCCCTTCCACACGGCCTTCTCACAGAAGCAGCAGCCAGCTGCGCTCAGGGCAGGCCTGCGTGGCTGGCTCTAAGTTTCAGGCCACTCTGGTGGCAGGGAGCTGCAGTAAGTGCACGTGTCCCAGGCTCTCAGCAGATTCCTCGTCTTTGCACTCTGAAAGCATCTGAAGCCCGTCCAGCCTAAACCCAGTCAGCCCCACAAGGGCTCACCCAGTTCACTGACTGCACCTTGGCAGGGAGTCGCCTCTGACTGCTGGCGATACTCCCCACGCACTGCCCGGGGCCACCCCAACCTTCCTCCGGGCTGCGGCCCCTCCAGGGCAGCTGTCTGCAATCCTCGCTGCAGCTTCCACCACCTCTGCCTCCTCTTCAAGCTGCCCTGTTCCCGCCGAACCTGTACCCGACTCCCCGCACACGTGGCAGTCTACTCCAGCGCAACGTGGTCAGCAGAGCTGGGCCCAGTTCTTCAAGCTCTTGATTTACAGCGACTGAGAGCAAAGCTCTCTGGGGCACCAATCCAGGTCGGGCTCTTCCCATGCAGCAATCTTCCATCTTCCAACCCTGGGCTTCTGTGGATCGGACGCACAGGTGAAGGACTCCCAGGAGACACACGAGCACCTCCTCTTACCATGGTTCCAGGGAGCTAACAGCCTCCCCTGGGAGAAGCTTCCCTCCACAGTATGCTCACCCTCGCCGAAAGCCTCCAGTCCCACAGTACAGGACTTTTCAATCTCGCTGTCCATGTGACCCGGATCCACTGGGAGCTGCTCAGTGGGAGGGGTGGGACACCCCGGAAGGCTCTCTTCCCTCTCCGATTTGTCACAGGCTCCTCAGCGACCCTCGGCCGCCCGTCTCACCTTCTCATCTACTCAAAGTGATCTATTAGAACGTGGACGCCTCCACAGTGCAACAGGCCGACTGAACAGACAAGGCATGGCTACAGGTCTCCAGCCTGGCCCTCGGCCCCTGCACCCTAGGTGCCCACTAGGCCATTCCGAGCCAGGCCTCTCACTGCCACTTCCGCCTGGCACACTCAGCGTGAGACCACCTCCCCTGGCCTCCTGCGCTACAAGCCCGGCACTGGGCTCCTGCCTGTCACATGGCCTCATGACAGGCCATGTCTTTACCCAGCTCTGCCCCTGGAGTGCCCCAGAGAGCAGCAATACTCCCACCTTGTCACTGTGTCCAAGGGACAGGGGTGTGGTGTCCATGAAGTCCTTTGTGGTCATTTAAATTTGAGAGCCTAATTACTGCATAATGCTATGTTTCAGATAAAAATCTCCAGTTCTGAAACTTTTAGGTTTTGTACTTAACACTCCACATTACCTAAATGAGATGTTAAAAGATACATCTAGTCCATGTTCTTAGAAAAACGTGCTTCATGAGACTTCAGAATTTGTAAAAATGCTGAAGCTTTTAGATTTTCAGCTCTCTGGAGGTTTGTTGTTTTTCTTTTCTTTTTTTCCCAGCACTGTATTGTCATGTAGTTCAGCTGGCCTTGAACTTACTACATAGCCCAGGCTGCCCTCAAACTGGAAAGGGTCTTCTTACCTTAGCCTCTTGAGTGCTGGAATTACAGTCATGCGCCACTATACCTGGCACTAACCTTCCACACATATAAACACTCATAGATAATGGAAAAATTTACCAGAATTTTATTTTCACTTGTCACAGTCTACTTTTTAGTGTTCTGTTACAAGTATCCCCTCCTGGCACAGGAGAATGAAGAACCCTGATGGGACACCACATCCATCATTAACGTTACTGACGTGGCAGTTCTTTCTTCTTACAGAGCTCAAAGAGCCAGCAAGCTTCCACGCAGCCTCACTGGGGCCTGTAGACTGGTCAGACAGCTCCTACATTTCCCGGCCATTAACTTTCTTGTGCCTATATAATTGAGAAGAGTTCTCTCTTCTGCACCTAACACATACTGCCAGACACACTGACTTCCAACATGAGACCTATGCAGGGGCTTCCAGGTAGCATCATGAAGGGTGGACCCGGGGCTGCAGGCTGCTGTGGATGAGTTCACCAAGGACCATGGGGCACAGGTTCAGGTTCAAAGTCATAGGGCAGAGAGTGGTCGGTAAACCGTCAGAGTGGAAAAATCACCAGAAGCCCGATGCCGTGCGCAAGTCCTTCAGGCCTCCGAGCTCTCCTTGTTACAAGCTTTTCTGGAGCTATAGTGTGCCCAAGAGACCACAGGGGCTGTCGTCAGCAGGTCAGAGTCACCTGGCTGTCACTCTCTCTGCCACAGCTGGGGACATTTAATGTCTTCTATCAGACAACTAATCAATGTTCTCAGAAGCCCTGGATCCAAGATGGCAAGCAAGTCTTCCGGAAAGATTTCCAAAGAATTCAGAATAAAGGGACAGGAGCACCACTCTTCCTCCCTGAAGGCAGATGGCGACACAGCTCATCCATGAAACTCCTGGGAAACGCCACATGAAGGGCAAACATCACTAGAGAGAATGTCTTTCCATTCTCCAAGTGAGCTTGCTGTGTGTTACAAGTCCAGATGGTGTCAGACAGCAGGGCATCTGTGAGGATGGGACAGGACACGCATGGGCAGGCCTTACTTTATACGTGTCTCCAAGGCTGGTACGTAGCTTACTGGCCTCTTAGCAGGCCCTGCCTCAACCACCTCTCAAAACCACCAGAGCGGGGCCATAGCACTGTTCACGATGTGCTGTGTGTGTGGTGGAGGCAGACAAACCACGAGATTCCACCCCACAGGAAAAGTGTACACACACACACCAAAGAGTATTCACCAAAGGATCTTTGCTTGATGAGAGCCAAACCCAGGGAAGATGTGGGTAGGGAAAGGAGAAGGGCTGTGGAGGGCACTGCAGAGACCCCTGCAGAATCCGGCACTGTGGAAAAACCAGAAATGCCGCTCTGGTGAGGAAGGGGTGGGGGACACAGCTCAGCAGCAGCCAGAGTAGAGGGCACTGCAGCATCCCACCTTGGTCGTTCAATCTCACACTTCTTTAGAAAAACAAATAAACCAACTTGAACAGATATTATTTTGTATTAATACAGCACCTTCTCCAAGAAGCTTAAATGCTTTACAGACAATATTTCTAATCAACCCCCACGACAACACTGTGAGGGAGGAATTACTCCCACTTGATAAGACGGGGGGGATCGAAAGCACAGAGCCTGAGCGGCCTGCCCAGGTCACACGATTAGGTTCACGGAGGAGCCTGGACCCGAGCATGTCGGCCTCCCAGCTCCCAGACAAACACCTCTTGAGAGAATCTTTGGTCAGTGTCTTTAAAGACAGCATTAAGAGCACTATGTTATAAAAACAAGGCTTTCCACCGCCATCAAAGAAAGGAAGACCAGCGCTGACGGTTAGAAGCCATGAGACCAATACAGGAGCACATCTCTTCCCCTCCCCTCTCCTACGCCACCTAGCTCCTGCTTTAAGTATCTTCTAGTGCAATTTCGTCTTTTTTTTTTTTTTTTCCGGGTGCCAGGAATCAAACCCACGACCTTCCGCTTGCCAGGCAGGCACTGTGCCACTGAGCTAAATCCCCAGCCCTTAAAGGTGCAGTTTCTAAGACAGAAGCCATGTGACTTAGAAGTGGGACTTAATTTAGAGTACTTACTTTTAGTTATGACAATTTATAGAACTCTTTCAACATACAAAATATGCTACCCCAACAAACACATGGCACTCACAGAGCAATGAGCCCTGTCTGCAGTGTTACCTGGCCCGTTTCAGCCAGCCAGCCAGCCACAGACCGCCTCACGATGCCATCTTGGCGGTCTGCTTACTTCCAGACCTGTTTCCACTTCTCCACGAGCACACCGCGGTCTGCGAGCTCTCAGTCTCACACCCTTGCGAACATCCAGTGTGCGTGGCTGTGCTCCAAGCACCCACACGGGTCCCCCTGGTGCCTGCATCACACAAGGACACCTGTCAGGCTGCCAGGTGGCCAGGACAGGGAGGAGGTGGGCCTGAGAAGTGTCGGGGCCCTGACAGGCTGAGGGGCAGGGCAGGGCAGTGGTGCTAACATTGCTCACATTTTTCTCCACGTTTTTCTACTGCCAGCTGGGGAAGTCCGGCTGGACCTGCCTGGCCTTCACTCTGCCTGCAGAAAGGTGAGTGTTCTTACTTTGGATCTCATGAGAGCTGGCACGAGAAGGCGCTGGGAGACAGACGCTTACCTCACACTACTGTTCAGCCTGGAGGTTTGCGTGCCTGCCGAGCACATCACATTCATCATCTTGTTCAACCCCAGGGGTAGGTATCATTACCGAGGAAAGAGTCCTAGGGCACCGCAACCCGCGGGGGAAGAGTACGGCTCCACTCCCAGGTCTGTCTGATCCAAATGCTCCTGTGTCAACCGCACTGTCTCAGGACCTGGCACACCCTCACCCACGGACCATCCCTAGGCCAGCTCTAAACCTGGTGGTCTCTGAACACTGACAACAGGTACCCGGAGGCTTCTAGGAAAATCAGGGGCCTGGCCAGCACAGGGCTCAGGGCACCATGACTGTCTGCAACAGGCACGAAACAGAGGAGCCCAGACCTCAGCACCCCCGCAGGGGAACCGGGTCTGGGGTCTGTCACGTTCTAGGTGAGACTGCAAATGGCTGGGCTGAGGATCTGCGGCACAGACCCACAGGGTCCCTACGTGACCCGTGTCTACCTTTTGCTTTGGCCGATCTTTCCCCCACAGATCTAAAAGGACAGGCCAGGGGTAGGAAGGTCATACCAGCAACCTTCAACCTCACTGGCATTCTGGACTCTTTAGCAGTCTTTGGGGCTGGATTACCAACACTGTTTTATTTCCTTTCAGAGTACAAGTGGTTCACACGCTCACTTGGCATCTGCAGGGGTTCTAAAGGGCATGGATTCTAACGAAAAAGGATTTTCTTTGTTGGGGCAACCAAGGGGGTCACGGGAAGCAAGTGGACCACAGGCTGCGAGGCTGGGTGTGTGGAGAGGCACTAGCACCTGATCACAGTTTCAGCTCCCACCCCACCGCGCGTGAGAGTCCACAGCATCCAACACCCACTCTGCTCACTGATGCAATGGGCAGCAAAGCAGGAGAGTCTAGAACACCGAACAGACCGCAGTCTCTCTGTGAAACTGGTGAAGGAAAGAACGCATACGCTAATCCTGATCTTAGTCAGTATCTGCTAAGGAAAAAGCTGACCCGAGTCAGTGAAGTATCCGACTGACCAAAGCACACTGGAGAACCACATTCTACTGAACAAAAGTTTCCAGAATAGAGGAGAAATACCTGAGAACTTAGGAGACTACTGCAGAGAAGCAGAGCAAAGGCACGATTCCCAGCACACATGGAGGAAATGCAGGTAGTATTTTTAAATCTTACTGAATCTTTGAAAAGACCGATTCTCACTATGATTTAGGAAAGAGCCGGGCTTACTGAGCGCCTTCTGTGCATCAGGCGTTGAGTAAACTTAAATTTTTTACAATGATCCAATATTCCCAATTCAAAGATAATAAGATGGATGGAAAAAGTACAAGTAATTTGTTCAAGATCCTACAGTCTTATGTGATTGTTGATTTGAAACATGACCTTATCCCTGGTCTTAACCATGGCTTTGAACCCTAAGAGTGTACTGCTTCCTACAAGAAAATAGCTTGTGATCAGAAATTGTTTTACAACCCACACAGCTGAACATAATGCAGGATCCAGACTGGACGTCAGAGCAGAAGAGACACCGTGAGGGCGATGAGCGGCGCTGACAGGAAAGGAGGCTGGGGGCAGGTCTGTGCGGACTCTGACCTCTTTGCAGCCTTCCCACACAGCTACAATGATCCAGAATAGTTTTATTAAAAATTCAAAACGAATTACATATGAAGAAAGAGCTGATATCTCCAGCAACACAGAGCAAAACCAGGAAGAAGTTTTCCTGCGATTTAAAGAGACTGAAGGGACACAACAATCAAATGTAATGTTGAAATATGCGCTACATTTAGATCCCAGTTCAAACAAACCACTTGGAAAAGCATACCCTGAGGACAAGCGGGCAATTCCGATTATAGGCCACGTAAAACAATGCCAGGAACCGTGGCACATGTTGTCAGGTGAGATGGCAGCATGTGGCCCTGTGGAAAAGTGGGGACCTTTGCCAAGACCCGTACTGAGGTCCTCTGGTAACAAGTTACCTGGGCCTGCTTTACTTAACTAGATTAAAAGAAAAAATGATGAAGCAAAACAGCAAAACAGTGAGTCTGGCCAACAAGCACATGGAGATTATTTTATTTGTTTTTTTGAGACAGGGTCTTGGTATGTACTGCAGACTGGCCTTGAATTCAGGCATAGAGTCCAGGCTGGCCTCAAACTCATGGCAGTTGTCCTGCTTCAGCTGTTCGAGCGCTGGGATAGCAGGCTAGTGTACCCATACGCCTAGCTCATTTATTCCATTTTTATATTGAAATTTTTCTTAAACTGGTGGAAAGGTAGAGAGGCTGCCCCAAGGAATGAGGACAAGAACAAAGGCCTAGAGAGAACCCTGTAGTGAAGGCCTGCGGGTGCCAGGCTGCAGGCTTTACGGCCACAAGGAAAACAGGCACCTAGGCTTTGAATTCTGGTCTGGGAAGGTCACAGGCAGGCAAACATCAGGTGTTGTTCCAGGCAGCAAGAGGACCCACAGGGGTAGGGGAAGAGTTTTCCACAGGAGAGGTGGGTGGGGGGACTGTCTTCACGCTCTTCTGGGTAAACAGGTTACTGAGACCAAATCCAGCAAGAATAGCACTCACACCTACACAGGAAATTCTTTTGCATGTATCTAGCCAAATCCTGTCCCAGATAAGGCCACTTCAAACCCCCAGTGCTCTCCACCAGCCTCCTTTCCCACCACGGCCAGCAGAGGGCCCCGCCTACTTCAGAGAAAGGCAAGGCCTGGAAAGAAGCCACCACACTAGCCTGCACGACCTGCTTTCACCGTCCTACCCGCTTCCTCCTGGCTGAGTTCAATATAAGGTACAAACAAGCCCTATGCTGAGTCTCCACATAGTACCCCGTCCTGCTCTGGCGGCACTAATGACAACCGTGCTGTTCACGTGTGTAACCCTCACAGCGCCCTGTGACTGAGCAGTACCCTGCTGTGCAGCAGCTAACGAGGGTCCACCCACAGGAGCTCGGCAGACCAGGTTGGGACGAGCATCCTGCTGCTGCCCCCTCAAAGTCTGCCTGTGAGAAAACAGATTTTCAAAGTGTTCTCTCCAACACAATACCGTACAGCTGTGAAAAGACTCAGGTATTCCTCAGTGAAGGACCTACCTGTTTGACAACTATTTGGACTTATGCTGCTTGGACTTAGGCTCAGTCCTTTTTCTTTTTTTAAATACAGTTCTGCACATCTTGTTTATAGAGCTGCAATGTCTTTTTTGGCACAGTACACCTCGTGTAATGTCTGCGGACTGTACTGCACAGCACAGTCCTGTGGTTTTATGTTCTGTTATGCATTATAGCACTGCATGTAACAGGCATGCAAATACAAGCAGTCATCAAGCTGGAGCTTCCTTTGACCATTTCTTTGTTTTGACACTGTAACGTGCATCCTATGTACAATTCCTCAATTAGCTACCAAGTCATTTAATGATCTAGTCACAGGAATGGAACTCAGTCCTTAAATGCCTGTAATTTCATGAAAGCTACATAAACCCACAAAAACATAAAAATGACTGAAAAATGCAAATTGCATGGTGACACAAATAATGTGTTACGGTTTGTATCCAGATGTCCCCCCAAAGCCTCATGTCCTATTGGGTGGGGCTTTTCAGAGCTGGCTGGATGTAGGGTGTGATGCTGAGGTTAAGGGTGTAAGGTACTAAATTAGTCCACTGACTGGAATTAGCACAGTTCTAGGTGTGGCCGAATGGATAAGACAGAAGCCCGATGCTGAGCGTGGGTGGCACCACCAGAAAGGCTTGTGGCTTGGATAGGATAAAAGAGAAAAACAGGCTCACTGCTTGCTGCTTCACTGCCTTCTGCCTGACCTGCTATGGACCGTTTCTCTTCTGTGATGGCCCTCTGCCATGCCACCCTGCCTTGCAGCCAGCCAACTACAAACTGTGAGCTGAAATAAACCTTTCTTCCTTTAACTTTGGGTGTTGGCTATGCTATTTCAGCAATGAGAAAAGTAACTAAGACAGTGTGACACTATGTAAAATCTGGGTTCCATCACCAGCACTGCCAAACGAAAATCAAGCAGCACTCCTGAGGATGTGTCCTGAAATGTAAAGACAGCACGGAAGCGACAGCGGTTTCTTCTGGAGGAAACAGGAAAGTACTGGAAAAGTACACTGGGAGATTTCAACTGTTACTTTTATGTCTCAAGGTGGGTGATGCATAACTGGAGAGTCTATTTCTTTTTATATTTTCATTTTTTAAAATTCTTTTCATTTTTGCTTTCATATTTTTTAAAAAGAATATGCTCATAAGGCCACAGTTTCAATGCACTGTTTCTGCCACCGCGTGGCTCAATTCGGTATTACACGCACACAATGTGCAGAAGAAAGGGGCACGGTCAAGTCGCCGTCCCCTGAATGAACCTGTGAAAGACATGGTCTTGGCGAGTGTCTTAGTCCATCTGGGAGCTATAACAAAAAACACCACAACGAGGGGGCTTGTAAACAACAGAAAATTATTTCTCACAGTCTGGAAACCGCCAAGTCCAAGACCAAGATGCCAGCAGACTCTGGCTGGCTCACAGGTGGCGCCTTCTTACTGTGTCCTCACACGGCGGGGCACACAGTGGTGGGGCACTGAGTCCACTCACGAAGGCTCTGCTCGCCGCATCTCATCCCTCACAGGAGGCCCCACCTCTGACCAAGGAGTCCAACGTATGGTCTGTGGGGGGCACAAACACACAGGCCAGTGCGGAAGGCACAGGGCGCCGCCTCCCGCCCGGCTGCGCTGCAGTCGCCTTCCCCCTCCCACAACTACTCGGCTTCCCGGCCACGTGTCCCAGGCTCTGCACGCTTTCCCCTTTCTCCAGGACTCTGCCACTTCTCCACCCAGATGAGCTTCTAGCGCCTCCTCCTGGGAGTCCTACCACACACTCAGGAGAGAGTAGAAGCAGAGGGAAATGGGGACAACAGACGATACCAAGAATAAATAAAAATATCAAAAGAGAAATTTTCAAAAATTTATTTTAAAAATGGCCATTTGAGCAGGCACTTCTTTCACCTTGACACACACAGGTTCCTAAGATGTTAGCAACAGAATCTACCTTAATTTTAGCAGGTCTGTGTGTTAAATGTCTCATTTTTAACAAAAAAAATACATCTTAGGTTGTCGCAGAACCTGTGGGATCAATAAAGAACTCAGCATGCGGCAACACCTACCCACAGGGAGGTCTGCCACCACCGGCGCCCCTGGTGTGGACAGGGCCCAGGACACCCTACCCTGGTCGCTGGCCGTGCCGCCCACACTGGCGCCACCACTGCCCTAGATGCCAGCTGCTCTGCAGCATGATCCCGGGGCATCATCCTCTGCATCTCCAGTTCTCAGGTCCAAGTCCAAGGAAGGCACAGCTGACAGGTGCAGCCCTGAGCTGGGGGGCCTCTCAGCTACTGGGTGGGCGTATGCTTCTGTGTCCTGCTGAGACCCACACTCATCAAGCGATGGTTCCCATGGAAAAAGAATGACGATGGGCCAGGGATCTAGCTCAGTGACACAGCACCTGCCTGGCAAGCGCAAGGTCCTGAGTTCAATTCCAAATACCAGAAAAAAAAAAAAAAAGGACAAGGCAGCGACCCTCTGAGAATTTTTCCCACAGCTGGTGCTCTTACTTAGCAGGGACATGGAAAATGGATGCTGCCGCACAGTCTGTCCAGCTAACCCCTCTCCCATCTGCTCCTGCTTCACCGGAGGCTGAGGGGCAGAGCGCAGGGCTGACTGTCGTGCACAGTTCACCAGGGGGCAGCACAGACAGAGGGAAGCTGGGTATGCTAGTGAGAAGGACGAGGCTATGGGGATCCAGTGAAGACTCACCTCGATGCAATTAAAATGTTATTATCTAGTCATTTCTACTAAGTGGATCACAGAGGTTAAGAATAAAAGATCTAGCCCAGTGTGGTGGCGCATGCCTGCAATCCCAGCAATCGGAAGGCTGAGGCAGGAGGATTGTTGTGAGTTCGAGGCCAGCTTGAACTGCATAGTGAGACCCTGTCTTGAAAAAACAAAAACAAACAAACAAACAAAAGAATAAAAGGGGGCTGGGGATTTAGCTCAGCGGCAAAGCGCCTGCCTGGCAAGTGCAAGGTCGTGAGTTCAGTTCCCGGTACCGGAGAAAAACCAAAAAACCAAAAAAAAAAAAAAAAAAAAAAGAATAAAAGATCTGAAGGCAGTAGTGGTCTGAACAGTGTTTTAAAAGCTGCTGTGGAACCTCTCACGGCAGGGACCACAAAAATAACTGATTAATATTTCAGGTCTCTGTTGACAAAAAAAGGAAAGACTCCCAGCCCTTCCTTTTTCTCTTGACTGATAGGCCCACTCCCTGCCTCCTGGCTTCCCACCACCCCCACCTCTGCAGCTGCTCCAGGGCCGTCCTATGCCTTGCCAGTGCTGCTGTGGCCGCTCTGAGGAGAGGGAGGGCCACACGTGACTACGCAAAGATCAGGGAGGAACCAGAGGCCATTGCTGAGATCCTCAAAATTCCCCAATCCCAACGGGCTGTGATCGCCACTGCTGCCCCTTCTGGAGACTCCTTGAGGGCTGGGACAGTTGTGATTCATCCCAGCCCTGTGAATGCTGGGAGGTATCAATCAAGCAGTTGCTTCTCCCCCTTGTCACCAGGACAGCTAAGGTGTCTCAGACATCCCAGAGCTCTCAGGCAGACAGCAGGCTTGACATACAGACCCATCCCATGTGGTCCTATCTCCTCCATCTCCACTTCAAGTTATCAAAACATCCACAAAGTGGAGGCACCTGTGCACACCTGGGCTGCCCCTCCTCTATGAGCAGCATCCCTTGCACTCCTCGGGTTGGTCCAGCACTGTGCTGCCCTGCTCCGTGCTCCTGGCCTCAAACTCTCAGTGATCTTCCTGCTTCAGCCTTCTGAGTGCTGGGATTACAAGTGTGTGCCACCATGCCCAACCCTGTTTTCTTCTTACAATAAAAGAACCACATACCAAGTTCTGGTGAAAGAATACAAGAATCTGTTTGGGGTTGGCAGTGTGTAGATCACTTGCCTAGCATGAGCCAGGTCCTGGGTTCCATCCTCAGCATTTAAAAACAAAAACAAAATGACAACAGGGGCAGAGAGAAAGGCGGGAGCAGATGCCAGAGGGAAGAGCAGGTGATGCTCCTGGCTGCAGGGCAGTGTCAGAGGGGTACCTCCAGCCCAGGAGGCCATACTAACTCATGGCATGGAGCCACCATGGTGCCCCAGAGGAGGCTGGCCAGGCTCGAGGCCCCTGTGTGACCTCAGCTGCAGATCCTGTGCTTCCTCTTTGTAAATCAAACACAGTGGGATATAGCTCAGTGGCACAAGCGCCTACCTGGCAAGCACAAGGTCCTGAGTTCAATTCTCAGTACAAAAAAAAAAAAAAAAAAAATCAAACACAGAGGATGCTTGTTTATCTTATAGTCTTGTTTTTCTGTGATACTGATGGCTGAACCCTGGGCCTTTTTACAGTCTGTTTTATATTGTTATATTACGTTATTTTATTTGTGCCGAGAATCAAACTCAGAACCTTGCACTTGCCAGGCAGGTGCTGTACTGCTGAGCTATATCCCTGGCACCGTTTTTATTTTTGATTTTGACACGGGTCTTGCTAAGTCTTAAAGTTGCCCAGGTGGGGCTCAAACTTGCCATCCCCTGCCCTAGTCTCCTGGAGTGCTAGGAATACTGTTGTGTACCACCATGCCTGGTTGTAAGGATATTTTTCACTTGAAGAAATAGAAAAGACTATCCTAAAACTGAACATGAAAGCTGAGTGGCACATGCCTAAAATCCTAGCACTCAGGAGGCTGAGGCAGGGTAACTGCCGAGTGTTCCAGGCCTGCCTAGACTATGTAGTGAGTTTGAGGCCATCCTGAACTACATACCATTATATTCCTGAAAACAAGACCAGGTTTATATTAATTTCTGCTGAAAAAGATGCACTAGGGCTTATTTTCAGAGGACACTTTATTTTTTCTTGTACAACAATCTACATTTACTCATGTACACGAATCTACACTTACTGAAAGACAGCCACACCATCTTATTCTGGAACATCACCGTAACTCTCCAAACTGAATTCTGGCCTGACTCATTCCGGTAGAGCCACCGGCCCCCAGCTCCCCCGTCCAGCCGTAGCACTCTCCTTACACGAGCACTTCTTGTCCATGCAGCCTGCGCACAGAGCACCGCCTGGGCTTGCATGCTGGGCTGCAGTCTCCATTAATCCAGGTGTTGACCGAACACTTACAAGAGGAGTGGCAACAAAAATGACGATGGCAAGCGCGATGGGCCACAAAAAAGGGATGAAAAATTGCAGGCACCAGACTTCAGAAAGTGTTTCTTTATTTCACATGAGTGCATTAAATACGTCCTTTACAACACAAGGCGTATTGAATTATGAATATTCTTTTTCTTTTTTCTTTTTTAAGACAGGGCTGCACTATGCAGCTCAGGCTGGCCTTAAACTCACTTTGTAGCCCAGGCCAGCCTTGAACTCACAGAAATCCTCCAGTCGCAGCCTGAGTGCTGGGATTACAGGTGTTCGCTACCTCACCCGGCCCTGAGGAGTCTTATTAGATAGCACCATGTCTGTCCGCTATCAAGTGTGCCTGTCATTCATCACTGTGTCCCGTCATTTGTCAGTAAGTCTCAAGTTCACCTGTTTACATAGGTGTTTTCCCTCTCATCCAAAGGCGCCTGCCTGGGTATTTACAAATATGTAATTATTTACATTACACTTATTTCAAGTATTAAAATCAATATTTATTTATGTTTAATTATATATTGTTATTTTATAATTCAATACATCTGTCTTGTGTTGTTTTTTTTTTTTCCCTCTGGTACCGGGAATTGAACTCATGACGTTGCACTTACCAGGCAGGCACTGTGCCGCTGAGCTAAATCCCCAGCCCCCTGTCTTGTGTTTCAACAGACATATTGGGCTGACCATCTTAACGGGGGGCTTATTTTTGGGGTAGGGTTTATATTATGAGCACCCTGAAAAATTATGCTAAGGCTTATTTTTCTAACTAGGTCTTATTTTTGAAGAAATACAATAGTAAGGCCCTGTCTCAAAAAACAAAAGCAAACAAAAAACCCTTATTTAAACAGCAACCTGGGGCTGGGGATTTAGCTCAGCGGCAAAGCGCCTGCCTGGCAAGCGCAAGGTCGTGAGTTCGGTTCCTGGTACCGGAGAAAAACCAAAAAAAAAAATAAATAAATAAACAGCAACCTGGTGACTGGAGGAAAATGCCTGTAAACCCTATGTATGGCCCCATCTAGTCTGACATTTACACTATGCAGTGAATGTTTGCAACATTAAGAAGCTGGATTTTTAAAATGAGCAAAGGGCTTGAATAGACATTTTTCTCCAGAGAAGACACAATGGACATGAAAAGATGTCCAACATCACTAATCATTAGGGAAACATGAATGTAAAATGATGCAACTGCTCAAAAACGTACAAAATCAAGTCACCATACGATCCAGCTGGATCTACTTCTAGACGTACACACAGAGTTGAAAACAGACTTGAAGAGAGATGTTCGGATCCATGTTCATGGCTGCATTATTCACAACTCAAAAAATAAATCCACTCAAGTGAGGAAGCTATCAAACAGCTGAGAGGTTCCATTTAAGGATGAATGGATAAGCACAATGCGGAACATACACGTAAAGGAACACTATCCAGTCTTAAAAGGAAGGCTGCTTTAATACACGCTACAACATGGGTGAATCTAAAGACATGGGTAACGAAACCAGTCACCAGTGGACACACACTGCATGCCTCCAGCTGTGCGAAGTGCCCAGGGCAGCGGCACGCAGACAGGAGCAGGACGGTGTGGCCAGGCTGGCAGGCGGTGTGGGAAGTGCGAGTTATTAACGACTCCCCGGTCTCCACCCCGCTGTGTGTACAGTACACCATTGAGTGTACAGTACCGCAGTGTTAAGTTCAATGGTTCACAGGGGACAGCTTATGTTGTGGGGGTTTTGCTTGGTTTTTTTGTGCAGTGCTGCGCGTCAACCCCAGGGCCTTACTATGGAACTTTGTCCTCAGCACTGTTCATTTTTTAACTTGAGGATTTGCACTGTAAAATGAGGGCACTGAAGGACTCTAACTTTGGAGTTTTCCCCTCCTTATTCAAGTGAAAGAACAGAATGAAAGCCTCACACCTAAAAGTACGAAGTGCAGGATCCAGGTACACTGATTCCGAGCTCAAAGCTTACTACATATCAACAAAATAACAAACAAAAAGCAGAACAAAAGCAGCAAGTGTAACAGGAAAAGACTGGGAGACAGATGAAGAGGGACAGAGACGACAAAAGAAACAGAATCACAGGAAGAACGATGAAGGGGAAGTCCCAAGAACGTTTTTTAAAGTAAAGAAGCACGGATGAAATGACTAAAGATCTTATAAATACAGGATGATCTCTGTTTTCCTGGAAGCCTGAAACTATCACTTATATCCCCCGGGTAGAGCTGAAGTCTAGAAATTCCCATATAAGGTCCTTTCAGCCATGGCTGTTTCCTCAGGCATTACAGCTCTCATCTGAGAAAGGCAGTAGCAGAAGAGTCTTCCGCAACAAAGCCACACACACTAAAGCTTGTGGCTTCCATCCTTCCCAGTGGTGAGGACGCCACAGAGCTTTCCGGGGCCGAGGGGTGGAGACCGGCGGGTCGTGACCTTACAGCTCTCCGTAAGTAGCCCTGCAGGCAGGCAGAGACGTCCTCACGCTGCTGCCTGCCACCTTCTGCCCTGCCATAGCAGCCTCGCCTTCTCTCTGTGCCCCTCCCGCCTTTCTGCCCACAGTTCTTCCCAGGGGCTTCAAAGCAGGGCCACTACCTTTGATTTGCTCTTAGGATGAGTCTCTCAACTGTTTTCTTAGACAGGGTAGGTAGCCAGGAGCCACATGATATAACCTGAAACGGGGCTCATCCAAATAAGATCTGCTTTAAGTGTAAACTGTACAATAGATTATCTCGATAACTTTAAAATATCGATTACATGGTGTGTATATTACCTGGACCTAACAGTCTGATATACAAATGGGATTAAATGAAATATGCCACTGAATGAATTCTACCTATTTCTCTTAGCATTGTGAATGTAGCTACTGGAAAAACCTTACACTGCACATGGAGATCTCTACGGGATAGCACTGCCGCAGGTCATGAAATAAGCCTGGGCTAAGGACAAAAGAAATGGATCCCACAAGTGCTTTAAGGAGGAAGCCCTGAAAGCTCGGCAGATCCTGTTCCAACTCAGGCAAAAGGAATCCCTGTGTCTAACCACGCCGCAGGGGAGCAGCCGCCTGCTCCAGAATCCCGGCTCCAGGACCTACCAGCCAGGCAGGTTTCTGTGCTCACAGCTCAGATTCTTCTACATGGGCAACACAAAACTGGCTCCCAAGCCGGAGGGACTGTAAACACAAGGAACGCACTCCAGCCTTCAGCAACGTGGAGTGCATTCTCAGCCAGGGCCATTTCCCTTCCGGTGGGAGGTCGGCAGGCACACAACTGGGTCATCCAGTGGTGAGTCACGCGTGGGCTCCCGCTCTTCTGTCCTCCGTTCTCTTCACTCCCCAGAATGCACCCACGCAGCTAACCTGCAGGCACCACTCCCTTCCCCAAGGGACGTTACTTCTCCAAGCCCACGGTCTGCCATAAGCCTCTCCCCTGCTCTTTGCTGGTCCTTGACTTAGTTATTAAAATTAATCTCGAAACCTCACTGCTGCTCATGTTCACCTTAGGTCTGTCACCAACAGCTTATCACTATATCTGGACTCTATGGCTCTGCCACGATTCCATCTGTTTTAGGTGGATACTCACTCCTGCAGTGTGGGGATACATCCTAGTTTCCTACTAAGGACCCACGAGGAATGCAACATCATGCCTGAAGATCCTTACAGTGATCTTAGAAATAGGTAAAACACACTGAATGCTGACTTTTAATCACTGGCTCATTGAGACTGCAGGGGTAAAAAGTACCTTGTTTGACCAGGAAATCCCTGACTTGGAGGGATATGATTACTTCCCACTGTGCAGCAGCAGCCCACTCCACGCTCTGAGGCACAATTCCTCCCCTGGAATACCATTTCCTCTCCGCACCACACCTTCCCCAAACCCTTGCCATTTGGGGGTCTAAGTGCTGCTCTGGAGCTTTGCCTTCAAGTTCCCTGAGGGGCAATGAGACTCAGTCTTTGTGAGCCCTTCCACAAAAAGGCCCAGCAGGGCAGCCAGGGAGGGGCGGCTTGAAGGAGGACCAGTCTGCCTGCTCCTCCTCAGCGTCCCTAGAGAAGCAGGAAATGGGAACAGAAGCAGGGAGTGAGGGGAAAATGGGAGCAGACTCAAGAAGCAGGAAAGAAAAAGGGGCCTTCTCCGCAGGGGCATTGGGCAGCAGAAGCTTGGAAGACATGCTACTGTCTGAAGTGGAGAAAAACCAGCAGGTTGCCAGGTACTGCACAGAAGCTGGTGCTCTCAATTCTGAGGTCTAGTGGTCTGGACCTTGCAGGAGACGGGTGTGAGGCAATGCAGAGGACAAGGCAAGGCAGGACAGTCTGGTGACAGCTCAGAAAGGTGAACACGGATTTTGTGACCCAGCAGCTCCAGCTCTGGGTGTAAGCACAAGGAGTTGGAAACGGGGCCTAGACTCCTGAACACCACGCTCACGGCCACACTGTCTGCCACAGCTGCAAAGTGGAAACAACCCAGCGTCCCTGAATGTATGAAAGGCAGGTACAATATGGTAAACATGGAGTGAAACAACATCCGGCCATGAAAAGAGGAAGTCTTGGTGGAGCTACAGTGTGGACAGAGCTCCCACACCATCTGCTACGAGAAAGGTCAGGCACAGAGGACGGGAGCTGTATGAATCCACCTCCTGGAAATATTTAGAGTGCGGAAACTGGAGAGGTTACCAGGGGCTGGGAGGGGGTGGGGAGCCACTGCTTAATGGTTACAGAGTATCTGATGGTGGTGATGGAAAGTGTGCAAAGAGTGGTGAAGGTTACACAACACTGTGAACATAGTTGATACCACTGAGTTGCATGCTTAAAGTAACTACGCTGGCTTATTACTCTGTGTCATACACACCGAACACCTGCTGAGCAGCGACAGCCCACCAACATCAAGCTAGAATTCCTTTATGCACATCATCTCAATCCTCACTTCTCATATACTTGATAACACTGCTGTTTACAGAAGAGGGCTCTGTGACTCGGACATTAAGTTGCTCAAAACAGCCAGGTGAGGTGGCGTACACCTGTAATACCAGCACTCCGGAGACTGAGATCAGCCTGGCCTAGGTACTGAATTGAAGGGCTAATGGCTGAACTATATGGCAAGACCCTGCCTCAAAGAAAAAAAACTGCTCAAAATCATATAAGCAGCAGGTATAAGATCTGAACCTACAGTTCTAAAATCCAGTTTTTCCAATTCCTTGGAAACTGTAACACAATGTTCAAACATAAACAGCCCTAAAAATAAAGAAAAAAATGAGAGAAGTATACTCTCCTTCCAAATCTGAGTTAGTGAGCAGAAGGACCAGGAACAGCTGAACCCCAAGAACTGCATGTCTAGGGCTGGGGATTTAGCTCAGCGGCAAAGCACCTGCCTGGCAAGTGCAAGGTTGTGAGTTCGATTCCTGGTACCGGAAGAAAAGATTAAAAAAAAAAAAAACTGCATGTCTAAATGCTGTACCAGGCAGCAAATGAAAATTCACTTAGTGTATTTTTCAAGCCATAAGTATAAAGATACGTATCGAGAGAATATGTGTCTTCACCCCTCCAAAAAACCTCGTAAAAATTATTTTTCAGTCTTCCACGTTCTATATACCTATTTGGAAGCGTCACCTGGCATGTTAAAGTGTAAAGTGTCCATTTCCCCCAGCAGTACCACCACACATCAGCAATATTCGGTGCATAAAACACCTCCTGTACACCAGCCCCCTTAATTCCATCACCCACTGCTGGGACACCAACCTCTCCTTCAGTGCCTATTCTGACAAGCTGTGGTCCAGGATCAGCACAAGCAGCACTGCTCCTACATGCATCCTTCTGAGAATGACAGGAGAATAAAATAGCCCTAAGAACTCTTGGGCAAGCCCCGAGAATCACAGAAGGTCCTTGGTATTTAAAAAATGAAGCCTCTGCCAGGTGGGGTGGTGCACACCTGTAATCCCAGCACTCGGGAGGCTGAGGCAGGAGGATCACTGCGAGTTCAAGGACAGCCTAAGCTACAAAGTGAGTTCAAGGCCAGCCTGAACTGCATAGTGAGACCCTGTCTCAAAAAGACAAAAAAGAAGCTTGAAACCTTTTTTGGAGTTCCCTATAGGCTTCATCTTCCACGGAGCTACCTGCTGGCAGCAAGCGACTCCGAAGGAGCTTAGGGTCCTCTGGGCCACCCCACCACATCCTCTGCTCAGCCTCTGCTGCCCGATGCTCGGCGTCTCAGCTCAGCAGCTGCAGCCGTTTTCCAGTCACCTCTGTACTCTCTGAACCGAGCGCAGTGCTCAGCATGGAGCAAACACTCCAGAATGTCAACCGAATGAAGAACCTGATGACAAAACCTCTCCTGTGGAATTGCTGTCTCTACTCTGGCCCTCCTCACCCATCCTCCACCCTGTGACAGTATCACTACTTCAGTGGCAGATCAAAGAGCTAACCTTTTACGGTCCTACATTTTCTGTACACTGCCTTCCAAACCCGCGACCGATGCGCAGCCTCACTCCGTCACCCTCATCCCTCAGACATCTCACAGCCCAGCACCTAGGACACCCTTGGAACGCTGCACCGCTTATGTCCTGAACAGCTGCTACTCTAGGCACCTGGAATGCAGGGTGAGCAAGAGGACCAAGCCCCCACTGGATGGCTCTTACAATCCAATGGGAAAGACAGAGCAATCGTAAGCACAGCACAAGGTACACCCAGCAAGCCCTGGAGAGTCAGAAGCAAGACTGGGGTCTGGGTAAGGCGGGAGGCAATGGAGGACGGTGAGCGGAAAAGTAACACTGACCTGCAAACCTCTGCTCATGCTGTTATCCACTCTGACCAGAACCCTCTTTCTTATCACTTCTTAAACCCTTCAAAACCCAGCTAAAAAGTCACTAACTCAATGGTGGCATCCCTGAGAATTACCAGGCACCCACCTTTTTGGTTATCCCCTAAAACTTGACACCATTTATGTCAAGATGTTTGGTTATTGGTGTACTTTTTTTCAAAACACCACATTTGTATGTTCCCCTGGCATATTTTATTCATTTTTATTCTATTAGTCACACATAATGCCCTATTTGCAAGCTATGTGTGTATGTACCATTTTAATAACTGAAAGATCAAATTAATCACCCCTTTTTAACTTTTTCTTACTCCTGATCACTATGACTTCCTACATATGCCACATACACAAAACTTTGAGACTCCCTGATGCATCCCAATCTGTATCAGAGGTATATTCCTTTTACGATTAACATTTTCTTGGAGATTAACTGGGAAATTAGTATTTTCATAAACACATTTAAATCTCTAAGGAAATTCACTTTATAAGGCAACTCACACAGCAAAGTACAAGATCCTTTCAGGGTAAATAATCACTTCTTAATAAATGTTCTGCAAGTTTAGAACTGGTTCATTAAGTTTTCTTCAAGAATGAATAGTCTGCTGATTTTTTTTAAACAGAGTTTTATAGGTTAATAAGTAAGAGTAACTCTTCAACTAGTTAAGCTGCATTTTTCCTACATGGCAAGGACAAAAGTTCACAGTGTTACACAGTACATTTTCTTCCCAAAGACCCCAGGCATAATTTCTGTTTAAAACATTTGTAACAATGCAATGGCATGAAGCACTACTAAGGTCTTTTAAATACAAGGCTCCACAGGACCACAAAGTACACGATGCCAAACGCGATCACGACCGATTTTTTCTTTGCACACACAGGGTGCGCTTCCCTTCCACACCTACCTTTACTTTGCAAACAAAACATAAAGTTGCTTTTGCACATATTTAACAATAAAATATACACCTGAAAGTAAGATCCAAAACACTTACCCTGTGCAACAGGGAGATTTTAATTAGCACAGCTAAAGGTTACTACAACTTACCCAAGATCCTTTCCGTTACTTCGTGTGGGAGTTCAAATATCTTTTCTATTTGCTTTTAAGTAACTGAGAATGACAGGTCCACCAATAGCACTCGGTATGCAGCTGATTCAGGTCAGGTCGTTCCTTCTCTCCAACTCTGCCCTCTGTCCCGGTTACTCTCCACGCTCAGGACCCCCACAACGCTAGTGAGATGCCTGTAGTATCTCCATGTACCCTTTTAACTCAGAATAAAGGCTTCCCTTCTGGTACTCTTGCTCTTATTTTAGTTCATTTATCAGGGTTGGGCAGAGGCAGCACAGTGAGCTATCTGTAAAGGGGCCCATTTTCCATGCTGTAGAGAACTTCCTCATCCTAGCTCCGTATCTGTTGCCTTGAGCTATATTTGAGTCAGTGGAACCAGGCTGAGGGTTTTTTCCTGCATTCAGTCACATCATGTGGCATGGTGTTACATGATAAACCACAGTTCTGAAGCAACAGGGCAACACCCCTATATGTTGTAACTCATATCCTGTGTGGAGCTAAGAATTCAGCCACAGACTTACTGAGTGCATCTGTAATATGCAGAAAAATGGTCAGTAATGAATGGACACAGGAGGATGTGAACCTCCATCTAATGAGCCTCTTCCTCTCTGATCATGACAGCACCTACCTGTCTGGGTTAACAGAGCTTCTTAGTCTCCTCAGGAGGCCTCACCCCTTGAGTGCTGGTGCCGTGTCTTGGTTTTATCATCCTCCAGTGGGAAGGCCCAGCCAGCTTGGAGATGGAAACTGTGCCTTCTGTCCTGCACATCCTTGACCAGCAATGACGAGGAGGCACATGGCCAACGTGCTCAGACCCTATGCACTGACTCCATGGGAGAATAAAGGGACCCTGGGTGGCAGCTGAGGAAGAACCTGAGAGCAGAGTGCAGCTCTGCTCTTCCATGGAAGCTTCCTTGTACCAGTGTGTCCTTTGGCCCAACTCCTTGGGGAACAGTCATTTTTAGGATGGCAAGTGCGTCTAAGTTAATTGCTAGTGGGCCTGAGTTAATTGCTAAAACAAGAAAGCAACTCATGGCTTGCACATTACCCAGCACTACAGAGGGTGCTAAGGCAGGGACAGCAGATCTGAAAGGCGCTGCTGGGGTCGGGGTGGGTTGTCCTCACAGGTAAGCGAGGACTGTATCCAAGATGAGCTGAAGCACAATGAGTTCGAGAACTCGGGGCTCCGTCCAGCAAGGAGGGGGAGACACAGGCCTCACTTCCCAGCTGCAATCTAAACTCCAGCCATTAGAGCTGATTCTGGATTCCTCCCTCCACACTCAGTGCAGTTAAACTCCAGGCAGGATCTTCCTGGCTTTGATCTGTCCGTCTGTTTACAGGAGGTGAGAGTGGAAGTGAGGAGGAAGCCGACAGTGAAAAGGCCGACATGGGCAAGAGCACCCCCAACACACACAGAGATACCCCAAAGGCAGCTGGAAACAGAGCCAACGTCTTCTGTCCAGGATATGAAATTCTAAGTCGCTTTTTTTTGGAGATAGGGTCTTGCTACATATTCCAACCTAGTCTAAACTCATGGCGATCCTCCTGCTTCACCCGAGTGCTGGGATTATAGGCATGCACACCACGCCTGGCGTAAGTCACTTGAGTTATTTATTGCTGTTAAAGCCTAGGAAAGAGAGATAGCTGACATCTTCCTGTACTCTAGTTCTTTTCGCCTTGATACTGAAGGCTGAACCCGGAGGCTTTGCACTGAGTTACATCCCAGCCTGTTTTTCTTTATTATTCCTGAGACACGGTCCTGACAAGCTGCTCAGGCTGCGTCCAAATGCCTGTGGCACCACACCTGGCTTTTGATCCGACTCTCCTCATCACTGAGCACTGCGAGGAGACAAGCAGACACTGAGACGGAAAGGGGAGGCACACTGCTCTGGGAGGAGACCAGGACAGTCTCTGAGGGAACATTTAAGCTGGAGCTGAAAGAACGAGAACTTGGGGCAGGAAGTTCTGGACGGAGGAAAGTGAGGCGCATCCTCTTCTGGTGCCGTGTATCATCCCAGCGGCCACCCCTGCTCTGCGAATGGAAGGCCCTGGGCGGCTCCCACTTCCCCTGTTTATGAGCAGTGGCAGGCTGGACTCCACGCCACGAGGTGCAACGCCCACAGCTGGGCGGTGGCGAGCAGATGGCCATGCAGGACACGGCTCTGCTGCCAACTTCTCTGCTCGCCTGGGTCCTGTCTGTGCGCAGCTCCCTTCTGAGCACTGCCTCGGTCAGCCCCACCCATTTCCTCCTGTGGCAGATATTACTTTAGGCCGCATGAGGACAGCGTACCTCTGGAAAGCTCTCCCTCAGGTAACCCTTCTGCCCTCATCTTGCTCTGATCCCGGGTCCTTCAGTCTCAGGGTAGGCCAGCTGGAGGTCAGTCTGTATCACACGCCAGCCAGCTGCGCTCCTTCTCCACACTTACCCACCTGGGGCGTGGAGACAGGCTTCCGTGTCTGCTGCTTTCAAATCTGTCTGTCTGAGTTGCTCTCGAGCTCCCGTCACACCTGCTTCCTGTGTGCAGACAAATTTTCCTGAGTAGACTCACCTGCCATTTACTCCTGAACACTCTGCAGTCTGGGAAGAGCTTTCATAAAGTCACCGTCATTTCTTAAAAGTCAAATCCAAAAGCAAACTCTCAGTCCTTCTCATACACGTGACACGTCTACGACAACGCTCTCCCAGGAATTCTAAGCCTTGGCTTCCAGACCCTCACTTGTCATCTCCCTTGCCTGCCTTTAGCTGCAGACACCCCAAACCCTGCTCTGGGTCCCTGCTTCCGATTGTACATTCTCCCTGCTGACTCCCACAGTCCTCACTGTTCAGCTACTCCCCAGATGCCAGTAACCCCCTCTGGACCTTCACATCCACACAGCAGTGCCGGTGGGGGGCCTCCATGTAGACCTAAACGAACCATTCACTCTTCTTCATCACGCCTACCTCCAAGTCTCCCTCTAACGTACCCACTCCAGTACAGTGACATTATTCAAGCAGCCACCCAGGCTAGGAATCTCCCAGTCATCCCCGACTTCACAGCAGCCACTGCTGCTCATCCCAACCCTTGTCCCACCTCACCCCGCTGTCACTTCCACCCGGATCCAGCCTTCTCCGTCATTCCCTTGGCCTGCTGCGACAGCTTCAGTGGAGTCCCTGTCTCCAGCCTAGTCCCGAAATCAGATCCAAACTCAGCCAGCAAGCCACCTGAGTCATCGCCCTGCTGAAAGCCTCCAGTGGCTCCCCACTGCACTGATGACAAGTAACCCACTGGGACAGCAGATACACCCCAACATGACCTGGCTCACCAAGCTTCCCGAACCCTCACCTCTGGACACTGTCACACTCACTTTATGCACCAGAGCAACACTCACACCGTGTGGCCTTCATCTTGAGGCTGGTGCTTACCCTGGCCCTTCGGCCTGGCAGGACTTCCTCTCTCTGCCCTCACCAGCTCTAACATCTTTGACAACTCAGCTGGAGCATCAGCGTTTTGGAAATCCCGCCCCATCCCTGGGCAGCCTTGCTCCTGTCTGGACCAGCACACTTCCCTGGGAATCTTTTAACGCCTTCTCCTTTGCACTGCAAGGGCTGTTCTATGAGCTGCTTTTCTCACCTCCTTGAGGGCAGGAACTAGACTCCTACTCATCTTTATGCCGCTGTGTCCATGGCTGGCACAGATACAAGGTATTTAATAGGGGTAGCAAAGTCTTCTAATATGAAATATACAATTGTGTATTAATTTCTGGAATATATAAAGAATTCAAAACACAAAACAAACAAACAAAACAAAACCCCACAAGTAATCCAATCATTGTATGGGCAAATGAACAGAGAATTCACAAAAGAAGTACAAATGGCCAAGAACGTGAGAAAAATGTTCAATTTCTTGAGCCATTAGAAAATGCAAATCAGCACTGCAATGAGGCTCTGTCTCACTCCAATCAGAACGGCTATCATCAAGAACATACAACGATGAATGGTGGTGAGGGCTGTGAAGGAGAACCCACCTGCACTTCCAGTGGGAATGTAAACTAGTACAACCACTATGAGAGTCCTCAAAGCACTAAAAACAAAGCTACCATCTGATGCAGACACACTATTCCTGGTGTATTACTGAAAGAATTAAAGACACATTACAATGATACACATATATCCATGTTTACCGTGGCCCAGTTTACAACAGCTAAGCTGTGGAAACAGCCTAGATGCCATCAACAGACGAACGGGTAGTGATGGGTTATACTGGGCGGGCGCAGGGACAGTCTCGATCCCACTGTTGCCCCCCACAGGAAGTGCTGAGTGGACACTGCTGCTTGCTGATTCTGTGTACGAACGGCAGAAAACTCAGTCTGCTCCTCTCCACGGAGGGGCCTACAACTCTGTGCACTCTTCAGCAGCGGCTGGGGGCCCCAGGGGAAGAAAAGCCCTTTCACCCAGACCTAGCCACTCTTCTTTATTCCTTCATGACTCTTAATGGAAATAAAGACAATCAGGATGAATGCCTTCTACAGAATACTCTAATGGACACAGTCATTTTTATTTTTTGGTACTGGGGACTGAACCTAGGACTTCTGCGCTGAGATGCAGCCAGCCCCTCTCCATGCCCTTCTCAGATGCACGGCTCTCCACACCGTTCTCACCATCCAAGATGCTGTACGATGTTTTCTTGGCCATCCCCCCGCCCCCGTTTGCCCGGACACTCAGTCTGCTGCGTTTCCTGCTGCAGCTCCACAGGCTTTGAGCAGTATGTGCTATTCTGTGCCAGTACAAGTGAGTTCACTCAGCCCTGCCCTGGGGTAAAGTCTTATTTCAGGTCCCTGTTCTGAGGAGCACCCAGAAATAAAATATGCTTTGCACAATGGCTGGCACTTCCTAAGTACCCAACACTATCTTCTCCTTTCATCTCACAAGCCACAATGGCCTTCCAAGGGGAAACTCTAAAAGCCTGGCCCAAAGACCATGGTCCCCAGAAGGGGAGAATGGAACACCAGAGCGGCGATCAAGGTGCTGTCCGTGTAGGGATCTCATCTGCAGGGATATCAGTGCAGAAACTGAGCAGGAGGATTTACCACTGTGACAGAGAAAATTTCTAACTGCTGAATTTAAAGAGGAAAAAGTTGGGCATTGTATTCTTGTGATGTTTTCTCCCGAGTAATCCATTTTAATTAACTTCTGTAAGTCCCAATAAGCAACAGACCAGAAAAGGCTTTTCAAAAACCCTCATCACTACCCTGGGGGACACTCGTAAGTTCGCTATGGCCCTGCACACCCGCCAGGATTGTTGCAGAAGTCCACTGGCTTGGTCCAGAGGCGGCCAGAATGAGGAGCCAGGCCGCTGCAATGGCCGGGAATGCAGAGGAACTCACGTGACTTTTTCAGAAGGGTTTCCTGTACACTGGAAGGTAAGAGTCCAGGGACAGAGAGAAGGATCCCAAAGGAATGTGCTCATCCTTATTCCTTCCCTAGGGGCGGGGGTGAAACTGAGGACCTCACACATCACACAGGCTGCCTGATGCTCATTTTGTTTATTATGGTGACAATGAATGGCCTGTCCTGAATGAATGGCTTCTTTTAAGTCAACTGTATTTCAGTGAAGGGATATTCAGGAAGGCAGGGGAGAACTTTAAGCTGCAAAAGATGTGCATGTAAAACAGGGCTAGGACATAAATCCATGATAAAAAAGCCTAGTCCCTCAAACATGTTTCTAAACTAGTTTTTCTGGTGGTTTTGTAATAAGCCATCTGTAACATAATTAGTATATACAGATAAGCTCAACATGGATTTTATTACAGTTTTGCCAACGTTACACTAAATTCAGATTTTCCATAATCCCAGCATTTGGGAGGCTGAGGCAGGAGGATCACGGCGAGTTTAAGGCTGGCCTCGGCTACATAGTGAGTTCAAGGCCTTCCTGAACAGAGATCTTGTCTCAAAAAAAAAAAAAAAAAAAAAATCAAATCAGATTTTCCCAATGAAATATCTCCTTACCTACCCCTTTGAAACATGAGAGAACATAGTTCCTGGCTGGAAGATCATCTGTTCCCTGGCTGGGGCAGCCTCAGCAGAGCAGAATGTGCTGAAGGAGATGAATTTCAAGTCTCTCGGTTGTCCCCTCCCTGTACCAAGCAGCTCTCTTAAACATCGTCTTTAAGCCCACCGTCCTCCATCTGTATTTTCTGGTCATGGGGTTATGTCCCACATTTTCAGAAACTAATCAACAAGAATCTTTAAAGACGGACTCAGTCTAAAACAAACATCTAGAACACTGAAACACCACCTAAAGGACCCCTTCTTCTACCGCTGCATTAATAAGCACTTACACTCTTTATGCCTTGTATGGCGCTGCTTTCTTCCCTCCAGTGCTGCTCCAGTGTGAGGCATCACGAAGCCTTTACAGGACGCTTAGAGCACTGAGTTAGAGGAGTACAGTGTACAAAAAGCAATTATGGGCTTCTGTGTCTATTTTCAAAGGGCCGAGCAGTCTCTCCGCAGAAGGCTCAGTGTGCCTAGCATGCTGAACAGTCGGGGAATGCTGGCCCAAATACTACAATTACCGCTCACACTGATGTGACCCACAGAATCAGCTACGCACAGCTGCTTGCCATTGCATGGAAGTACTGTGATTGAGGATCCTCATCTATCAAGTCACAGTAATACACAATGTTTAGCTCAGTTTCTCTATCCTTAGACAGATCTGTCTTCTCTCTCAAAAGGTTATTGAACAGACAAACTGCTGTGCTGTCACCACCACCACTGCCATTGGAGGTAAGCAGTCCCCAGCCCTCACGAGCATCATCTTCTCTCCTGCACTAGCAGCTTCTGCAGGAAGGGCTGCGTCCCTCACACCCAGCAGACACAGATGCTGCAGAAAGGAGTAAATAAGGGTACGACAAGGTTCCTATAACCTTATTTAAAGCCGAGACATTTTAACAGGAGACCCACACATTCAAAAGGCGTTTCCAATCAGCTCTGGACTAAGTCTTTTTGGAGAACCTGTTTCTTGCCTTTGGGGAGGAGGTGGAGTCTCTCCTGCCCCTCCCCAGGTCCTCGGACCTTACCTGCGGCCTGATCCCTCTTCCTCTGGTCGCCACTTGGTCTGCCAACTCTCCTGCTCCTCTCCTGCGCCTTGCTGGGCTGCCACAGTCCCTGTGGGATGCTGTTGTCCACGGAGAATCAAGCTCTCTCCCAGGCCTGGCTGACGTTGGCTACTAGTGTTCACTTCTGGGAGTGCAAGGCCTCATTAGTGCGCTGCTGCAAAGGTCTCCTCCCCCGCCAACCTGCCAGCAATGTCTGGACTTCAGGGAGCCTGGGTTTCTAGAAGCAGTGTCTTCAAGCCAAGAGAACAGGATTACTGGAAGGTCTCGATTTACCTTCCAAAAACAAACAAATAGAAATAAAGAAACATATCCTAGGAGCAAAGATTCACTTAGACTGTCTCCATTTATGCGGCAGCAAACAAGCTAAGATATACGTCAGTACAGTCTCCCTTAGATATTGACTCCTTTCTCATCACTTTCCTCTGCCCTGAAAACACACCATGATGGAACAACAGTCTCTTCAACAAAGGGTGCTGGAAAACTCCATCTCCATCAGCTTTCTCCAAAGAATGAATCATCCACAAAAACTCACTCAAAATGGACTACAGACCTACACATAAGCCCCCAAACCACAGAACACCTAGAGAAGATATAGGAGAAAATCTGTACAATACTGGACTGGGCAATGACTTCTTGGATAATGCACCCAAGACAGCAAAATGTGTCCTACCTAACAATGCAGTACCATGCAGCCTTGAGCAGGAGGGAAAGCCCGTCAGGTGTGTACATGAATGAACCTTGAGGTCACTGTGCTGAGTGATGCAAGTCAGTGGTGAGAGAACCGAGTCTACAGGACTCCACGCACATGAGGTAGCTATGGTGGCTGAATTAACAAAGAAAAAACAGTGGCCACCAAAAGGAGGAGATGTTTAATGGGTGTAAAGTTTGAGTCTGCAGGATGAAAACCTTCTGGAAAGTGGTTTCACGCCAATCTAAGTATTGTTAGCACTACTGAACTATATAGAGTTACAGAGGTACATTTTAGGATGTGGAGTTTAACAAATACAAAACCCCCAGCATGGTAAATGTGAAAGCGTATGCATGTGGGTGTTACACTTCTGAGAGTCACTTGCCTGCCCAGTGCGGACGGCATGGGTGACAGCTCTCAGAAGGGACTGAGGAGGAGATGGGGCCCCTCTCTCAGCTGGCCCACCACACCTACGCCACAGCACCAATGGAACTGAAGGCCACTGAGCCTTGTGTGCCCTGGAGACTCCACCATCCCACACCCCTGTAGAGGGGAAGCAAGGGGTCTGCAGCCCCACTCTGCTCAGGACTTGCGTTGGACCCAAGACGGGATGGAGCCCAAAGCCTGGAAACACATCGTGTCCCTTCGTGTAGACACAGAAAAAACCCCCAGCAGTATGTTTGAATGCTGCCTGTCCCAAACTCCTGCAGACCGGACCCTTGATGCAGCAGTGTGGAGGGGGCTCCGGGAAGGCTCTGCCCTGCAGGTGAGTCAGTGCCAGTGTGAGACGGGCGGAGCTGGCCCTCCCCAGGCCTCATCTGCCTCACCCTGAGGACAGCATCCAAGGCAGCACCTAGAAGCAGAGAACAGACCTCTAGACACAGAACCCATGCTGCTCACACTCGGGCTTTCCAGCCTCCAGAGCTGAGAGCAGCTGATTTCTGTTGCTGCTGAACCTCCCAGCACGTGGTATTTTGTTAGAGCAGCAGGAACAGGCTGGGAAGGGATGTGACTTCGAGAACACAGCAAAGGTCTGACAGTCGGACAGGATCAGGGAAAACCACTTACACTAACAATTTATATTTTTAAAGATTAGTTTTGAAAGTCATTAAACTCTTGCCTACCTCTAAAACAAGTTCACTTTCTCTCCTTGAGCATTCATTTTAACGTTTGGCTGGCTGACAAGACACATTTCATCTCTAACTCGAGGAGCAATGTTACCCGACTCTGCTAATAATGTCACCAAAAACTATGGTGAATGTTTAAATTTAAAAAAAAAATTACTACAGCAAGCGAAAGACACACTATCATTAATCCCCCTGAAAATACTCCCTCTGGCTTCAAACACACTGATCCCCTCATTCTGTTTTGTGTTGTTTTGCTTTGCTTGAGACAGAGTCTCACTATGTCCTGCTTTAGCACAGCCTTGAACTATGTAGCCCCGGCTGATCGCAAACTCATGGTGATCCTTCTGCCTCAGCCTCCTAATTACTAGGATTACAGGTGTGTACCCTCGTGCCCACCTATGCCCTCATCCTCATCACTTTCTGAAGCAGTACTGAAGTCTTCTTTCGTGAATGTCTCTAGTTGCAGTCATGGCTGCCTCAGTAACCTGATTCAAAACGTTTGTTGACCTTTCGTGGTCATTTTAACCTTGGGGAAGAGTGACAAGTCACACGGTGCCAGATCTCATGAATAAGGTGGACGAGGACACACCATAGTATTTTTACAAGCCTGCCTTTCCACTGGGCAGCACCCAACAGCAGTGTTCACGTATTTTTATCTCATCTTGTGAAGAGATTCAAGAAAGCCTCCCAGAGGTACTGTACTTCAGAAAGTGGCAGGAATGACGGGACAAGTGTGTCTCAAGTGAGGGGGAGGGTTCTGAAGGTGATTAATGTCAATGTGTCTTCTACTGTGAATTTTTAAAACTTTAAGCATTTCAATCACGTCTTATATGTCTTCCTTGTTTCTCCAGCTAAGCCAGAAGAGCTGTCTGAGTCTTTCACAGAGCAAGGCACTGAGTTATGTGTCACCATACTGTTCCAGGGATCTCTGTTTCTGCCAGATGTCACAGCCTCCACTTTTGCAATCCTCCCAGAAAATGTAGCATGGCTCAGTTCTAACCCGACAACACAGCTATTGTGACCTCACACACAGCCCACTCCAACCACCCTCTGGAACATAAAAACTGCTGCCTGGCTCTGCCGAGACCCGTGGGACTGAGGCTGAGCTGAACAGAAGCAGCAGCCCAGTGGTCCCCGGGTTAGGCGCATCCTGGGTGTGCCAGAGGGACCTGCGCTGAGCTCCTCAGAGACGCTGTCCAGCAACAAACACGTGCAGAACACACGGCACTCAGGCGCTGCTTCCCAGGCCCAGGCGATGCTGGAGTCTGGCCCTGGGCACAGAGCCACAGGACATAGCTCACTGGCTGGGCACATCACAGCCCAGGGGTGGGGTGGGGCCTCTCTCATCCTGCCACTCCCTGACGGTTCCATTTCAGCGTCAGGACTGCTGTGACAGTACACTGGTGGTGAACTTGTCCACGCTGCCCTAAAGCACCTGCGGAGTGTGCCTAGCACGGAGCTCACAGGTTTGGGTGAGAAGAGGCAAGCACCACAGCGAGGAAGGAGGAAGCATGGAGGAAGCAACGCGAACAGCATGCCTGCCCGCCCTGCAAAGCTGGACTTGCCAGACCCCAGCCCTCTCAGCAAGCGCCTGAAAACCAGCGATTCAAGGCTGAGCACTGCCCCTGGAGACCCCGGGTGGCTGGAACAAGCGATGGGATCCGACTCAGTTCCGACAAGACACCCAGTGCTGACTGAGGCAGGCAGGGAGGAGGACAGAGGGCGGGACTGCTCAGGAAGCAGGTCCACAGTCCAGAGTAGGGCACAGTGACCTCATCATCCATCCCCTCCTTTACTCATTCAACAAGTATTTCTGGAAATCGCCCTGGGGCCTGGCCCTGGGAACACACAAGTGAACAAGTCCCCACAGGAAGTGCACCAGGAGGTGAGGAATGACAGAGCAAGGACTAACGGAGCAGGACCCTAAGACTGCATGGGGCGGGGGCCGGTGGGTGGCTCCCTGTGTTTACTGCTGAGTCCCCAGCACCCAGAACAGTGATGGCAAACCTTTTAGAGATGGAGCACCCAAACTGCAACCCAATACCCACTTACTACAAATGCCAACACTGCCATTAACCCTAAAAACTGAGGGTTTCCTTTAGCACAAGCCTGTGCACAATTAATGTGACCTTTGCTGTCGTACGCGTGCTGATCATCTGTCCAAGCGTGGCTGGGATGATTGGTTCGCGTGCCCAGAGAGGCTCTGCGTGCTCGCTGCAGCACTCGTGCCCAGGTTCGCCACCACTGCCCGAGAGCATCCCTGAGGAAATACCTGTAGAGCAAGGGGCTCTCGGATAACGGACCTTAAGGCCCATTTGGGGTCCAAACACTTAATAGTGGTTGGCTTGTTTGTTTAAATGTTGACGAACTCATTAAGAATACTACAAAAGGACACCCCCCACTTCCCACATGCCTCACACTAACTGGTGAATGCTGAAGAAGGAGACTCTGGATTCCATAGCAACCAAAAGTATGTCCCAGCCACGCAGCTTCTTTTGAGAGTACGGAGCAGTAGTATATTTTAAAGTATTGAAAAACTTCTTTTGAACATGAAGACTGTGATCTTCATAACCAACACTTTCATCATGTTCATGAAATAGTTTCAAACATAATGCAAAATTAACTGTGTGCTGCAAATGAAAGCAACGCTCTTGGGAAGCCGGTAAGGTAGCCAACTATGAGACCGCAACTCAAAGCTGCCTTCCAGCTCAAGTCCGTATGGGACAGAGTGATTGCACAGCACAGGCAACTAAAATCAACCCATTCACAGACAGCAGAACAGCTGAAAAGAGGCTCAGTTATGCACAATGCAAACTCTAGGACGACACACCGCGGAGACGATTCTGGGTGTCTCAGCTGCTGAGGAACCACGGAGGCCTCAGGAGCCACTACCCTCCAGATTGGCGGTCATATCGCAGATGACCAGGGCCTGATTCTCTCTCCTCAGAGCCCCAGAGAGGACTTTATACCCAAGTTCCGAATTAGAGCTGATGTCCCGGGACTCAGAAATTGTCTCATGCAGAGTCACGTCCTGGCAGTGGTGTCCAGACCCTGCTCGGTCACCCGAGGGCTCCTGCAGTGTGCCTCTCCTGCCTCCATGTAGGTTCCAAAGTGTTCCACAGCCAGCATAAGGGGATGGTTCTTTCCAATACACTCCAGAGACTGAGCCAGTCTGACCAAATCAAACCCTTAAAAAAGGACAGGAAGTGCAGAACAGCAAAGGCCTTCTGCAGGTGTCTGAGGTACTGGACCAAGGACTCTCACAGTGGTCTTCTCACACTCCTGTATGGGTAACTTTTAAGTATCCAAGGGCCCAAGGTCACTCGTGTTCACTTGAGTGTCAAAAGAACTGTAAGATCTTGTATTTCACACTCACATTTTCTTCATTATGTATTTTTTATACACCATAAAGGTATCACTCATTAACAGAAATCAATTCACTCTTACACACAGAAAAGAAGTTACATTCCTTGCAGGGCATGGTGGCGCACGCCTGTAATCCCAGCACTAGGGAGGCTGAGGCAGGAGGATTGTTGTGATTGTTGCAAGTTTGAGACCGGCCTGGGCTACATAGTGAGCTTTAGGCCAGCCTGAACTGCCTGGCAAGACCCTGTCTCAAAAACACAAAAAAAAAAAGAAAAAAAAGAGAAGTTACATTCCTTGATATGAACCTCATGAATCATTTGACACTTAAATCCCTGAAACTTTAACACACACCATCTGTTTTCTGACTTTGATAAAGAAGGATAATTATGAATCCGAGTGTCCGGGGCATGGCTATACAAGAGTCAGTTTGGAAGTCCCATGCTAATCAGTGAAATCACTATAGTATCAACAAGAAAAGCAAGAGCACTTTCCCATCTATTTGTGAATATATACACAACAGCTGGCTTATACAGGGTCAAGTTTTCAACACTCTGGCAAATCCAGCAATTCTACTACTGGGTAGGTACCTGAAAGAACTAGAAGCAGGGACTCAGATAACTATACCAATATCTCCAGTGACGCTCATAGTAGCTAAAAGTCAAAGCGACCCAAGTGTCCATCAGAAGACAAACGGGTAAGCCAATGTGCTATATAAACACAGCAAAGTATTACTCAGGCATAAAAGGGAACAAAGTTGTGATACATGCCACAAGGTGGACAAACCCGGAGGACATTATGCAAAGTGAAAAGAGGCAGACACAAGAGAAAGAGACTGGGAAGTTACTGCTTAACGAGTACAGAGTTTCTGAGAAGATGAAAAAGTTCTGGAAATAGTGGTGATGGTTGAACAACACTGTGAATATAAACAGTGTCAATGAACTGTGCACTTTAGTTTAAATGGTTAAAATAGCGGATATTACATTATTTATACCTCACCTCAATAAAAAAGGAAAAATTGAAAAGGAAAGTTAAGCTTGGAAGAGTCAAGTCTTCAAAGCATTTGCAACCCACGCCTACTATTTAGGATTCTTTTCATTTCACAGATGAGGAAACAAGATGCAAACGCCACACTGGGGCAAAGTGTAGCTCACGACTGTGGCTACAGGACAGGACTGCAGAGAAGAGTGCGCCGCTCAGGACCTCCTCCTCTCCCTGCGTCAGCCTTTGTCTGGACAGGCTACATCACAAGGCGGAAGCGCTACTCCTGAGACAGGAGAAAACCTAGGACCACCTGAGAAAGCAGACTTCACAAAGGGTCACCACATGCAACACCCTGTCCACCTGTGTCACCCCCATGTGTGAGCACACTACAATGTTTTCAGCTGCAATAGTTTTTAAAAACCAAAGTCCCCCTGGGGTAAAGCGTATTATCAGACTGTGAGACCAGAGGCAGGGAGAGACCCAGGCACAGCGCCCATGTGCAGCAATCTGACGCAGAATCAACCACCCAGGTGCCTCTGTCCTCTGCCCTGACGGTTGCAGTGGCAGACATGGCCTCCGAAGGCTGCCCGCGGGAATAAGGAACTCATCCACCCTTCGTTACTTGTTCTCTCTGCCGGACGTGAGAACGCCTCCCCCAAAACAGAAACTCAAGTCTCTCCTTAGGACTGAGCCACCCTGAACCATCAACAGTCACCAAGGAAAACTACCTCAGCTAGTGCGAAGGATAAATTCTCTTCATGCTAAGTGTAAGCACCAAAGCTGCGTTTTGTTATTAAGGAAGACTAGGAGAGGGAAGCTGACAGGCTGCGGACTCTGTACACGATCCCAGTGCTCCTTCAGCAAGTCCCCCGAGGATCTTCCCAAAACACAGACGGATTCAGCATGGCTGGGGTAGCACCGGGGATTCACACTGCCAAGAAGCGTCCAGGAAGGGTGGCGCTGGGCCTCCACACACTGGAGCTACTTAGCAGCAGCTTGTGTGCTCCTCTCCAGGAAAACCCACTGCCTCAGGCTAGCAGGACGCAGAGCAGCTCTGAGACAGTGCCCCTCACCTGGATGGGCTGCCCACGAAATGGGCCCTGGAGTTCACAGCCAACACCCTGCTCTCTGCCGCAATGGGACAGATGTGCAGTAACAGAGGTGACACATTATCCCGAGGCATCTAAAGACTAAGAGGCTTTTTATACACAACGATCAATGGTGCTAAATAAACAATGCGCACTAGCTCTGATGACAAGCCATTAGTACTCTGCAATTTATCATCACATCTCTTACCCCTAGAATAAAGGAGGAACACTTTCTCAGTGTCCACCTGCAGCATAAACCAAGGGACTCCATGCCAAGCACACAACCAAAACTGGGAGACAGCGCAGACCCCAGAGGCACAGAGTGGGTTCACCTTCAAGAAGAGCTAAAGGGCAAGCTAAGTGTCAAGTGACTATTCAGGAAATAAGCAGCAACACCTCCAGAGGTTCCACGGGGTCCCAGTTCCATCCTACCCTGCCCAGAGCTCACTGGTCCCATGTCTCTTATCCTTGCCTTGGCAGCTGGACAGGAAACTGTCCTGGCCATCGCCTTGCTTTCAGGATCAGTATGTCAGAGTTTGTTGTCCACCACTGCACAGGTTTCCCAGAGGGCCCAATGTCACCGAAGTGGACAGGATTTGAAATTCACTCTCACCTCTGCCTCTGCAGTTACAGACCCGTGACTAGACAAGTGCTCTGCGTCTCAGCTGGCTCACCGGGAGGAGGGCGACGATAGCCACACTTCCCTATAAAAGTTGTGGGGATGAAACCACACGCCTTGGTCTGCAGCTGCGAGTTTCTTGTTTCTTAGAGTTTATGACACTGAACTGGGTTGTGTGAGAAGTGAGGAATTTGTTCTGAGCAGAGAGAATACCACAAAACTGCAACCTCAGTGTCAAATACTGGCATTTCTGGTAACAGAGAACCGGGCTGTCCTCTAAATCTCCTCTAGCAGTTAAGATTTAGGATTCTGTGATCCTGAACCTTGGCTCAGAGAAACTTCAGCCTAAACCCTGCAGCTAACAAAGCCTCTATTCTCATAATGCCCACTTGTCTGCCAAGTGTCGCCGCCATCCTCTAAGCACCCCAAACGTCTGTAACGACCACCACTGGCCGTTTGCTTCTACCAGGGAGCAATGATTTTTAAAAAGAGTGAAAAGTTAAAAGACACCAAGTGGCAGTGAGTGCCGGAAGAGTACTCAGAGAATTCTCCACTCAGAAGGAAGCTACCTGTACAAGTGCAGCTGCCTGGGCAGTGCTCCAGGAGCACCCGGGCCGCAGCAGCGAGCAGGGCACAAGCTGCCCGGTGACGACGGCTCCCCAGCTCTCTCTGGACGGGCAGGGCTCTCCCCAACGCCTTCCAGGGCCACCTGCTTCAACTTTGTCACTAGGCCTGGCCATGGCAGAGGTCTTAGATGTGTACCCTTCACTTTCCCTCTTGTGAGCACGGAGAGGTGCTTTTGGTGTTTACAGTTGGAGTGCAGACCTGAAGCGGGTGAGTGCACATCAACACCTCAGAAACTCACCCGACACCTCCCAGAGTCGGGGGCTTGGAAACACAGCCTGAGGACATGTTTCTTACAATACTCTCCATGCTATGAGCGTGGACATCCTACCACCACCCTGCACTTGTGCAGCCTCCTCTGCGTTCTCCACCTCACACTGGTCCTCTCTGAGGGCCTGCATGTCTCTCCTCAGCCCTTCCATCCTGCCCTAAAAGCTTCGTAACGGCGATTCTTTGGGGCACATCCTACTGGACACTAGGTTCTAGGGTTAATGGGACTTAGTAACTTTTTTGTTGTTCTTTGTGGTGGTAGGGATTGGACCTTGTGCACACTGAGCACATATTCTACCACTGAGCGCCATCCCTTTTGGCTTTAAAGGATCAAGCACAAATTAGGTGAGGCCTTTGCAGTGGACACACATGCTTTTCTTAATCCAGGGCCAGGCTCCTCCTTCAGTGAGACTGAACAGTAGCCATGGGCTAAGGGTGAGCACATGCCCAAATTAGGCGGCGGAGACTCTCCCCTCCAGATGACACGCGCAGGAAGCAGTTGAGCCGACTCATCTCCAGGATGCCCGAGAGGCTGGCTACGTCCCTGTTCGTCCCAAAACCTGGATCACAGCTTTCCTTTGATCAACTCCAGGGCCTTTCAACATTCCCTTTCCTGACTTAGCTTAGAGCTGTTTTTGTGTTTGCGGCCAAGAGTCCAGTGGATGCCTGATGAGAACCCGGAAGCGCTCACTTCCCTGCGTGGTGTCCAGCTTTCAGAAGGACAGCTGGGGCCTCGGCCCAGGTGCCTGTCTTCTGGTATTTCACTTCCACGACTAGAAGGGGCAAAGCTTTGATCCAGCATGAACTTCTGTGTTCTAGACCCTTTGAAAACATTAAAGCATTCCTTCAGTCCTTCAGTCATTAAGTGGCACTTAAGATATCAAAGGAATGGGGACTTCCAGGAAGTGATGCCCACAACTTCATTACAGCACAACTGGAAGTGTCTGCCACATCGCCGCCCTCCACGAAAACCAAAGTGACCTGCCGTGAGGGGTAATGCACACTCCACGCACACTGAACCTCCCAAAGCCGGGTGGCACATTCCTGTAATCCTAGCACTCGCAGGACGCTGAAGCAGGAGGGCTGTGGCAAGTTCAAGACCAGCCCAGACTACACAGCAAAACCTTGTCTCAAAAAACCAACAAAGCAACTCTCTAAAAACAGAATTCCCTTTTAGAAATGTGTACAATGACCTCAAAAAGATGGTGGGGACTGGGTTTGAACAAAACTGCAGCCTGTTCTATCCAGAGATGCACACAAAGAACCAGAAGCAGCAAGAATGAATGTTCAAAGTTGTGTGCATGAATTTGTGGCATAATGGTATAAAAGAATTTTTCAGTATTTTGCAACTCATTCTGAACTCACTGTTATTATAACACCAAAAACCAAACAAAGAGGCTGGGCATGGTGGCACACATCTGTAATCTGCCACTTAGGAAGTTGAGGCAGGAGGGTTATCCTAAATTTTAAGCCAGTTTGGGCTATAGAGTGAGTTTAAGATCATCCTAGAATATATAGTGAGATTCTGTCTCAAAAAAACAAAACACAGCCACGTGTCATGGCACATACCTGTAAACTCAGCACTCGGAGACTGAGGCAGGAGGATCACAAATTCAAGGCCAGCCTGGACTATATAAGTGAGTTCAAGGCCAGCCTGACCTACACAGTGAGACCCTTTTTCAAAAACAAACAAAGTAAAGACAGATATCGCAAAACAGGAAAACAGTAGAATACAGTGATTATGAGTATACCATACATGCAAAAATCCTTAAAGAATGTGGAAATTAAAAGGTAAACATAAGAAGGAGTTATAGTCGGGTGTGGTGGCACATGCCTGTAATGCCACCACTCTGGAGTTCAAGGCCAGCCTCAGCTACACATTGAGTTGAAGGCCATCTTGAACTACACAGTGAGAACCTGTTTCAAAAAAACAAAAAAACCAGCCAGGTGTGGTTTTGCACTCCTGTAATCCCAGCACTCAGGAGGCTGAGGCAGGAGTATCACAGCAAGTTCAAGGCCAGCCTGCACTGCATAGTGAAACCCTGTCTCAAAAAAAAAACCCCAAAACAAAAACAAACTCTAAAAAAAGAAAAACAAAGATTTATAAACCATGTTCAAATGCAATTCATCCCACAAGTACACATTTACTTTAACATTCAAAATCCAATCAGCATAAACATACCACATTAATATAAAATAAGCACACCCCCAAAATGGGAAAATCCTGATTTTGTCAATGGACACAGAAAAATATTGACAAAATTTAAGACCTTTTATGATTTAAAAAGAAAAGCACTCACTGAACTATGAATTAAAAAGTAATGCCTTTTGTGATAAACAGCACCCACAAAAATGTAGTTAACTAGTGGTAAAAAACTGAATGCTTTCTCCCTAAATCAGAAACAAGACAAGGAAGCCAGGCATGGTGGCACATGCCTATAATCCCAGCACTCTGGGAGGCTGAGACAGGAGGATCACAAATTTGAACCCAGTCCAGGTAACTGAATGACGTAGGGGAAGACTTGTCTTAAAATTTGAAAACTACGGGCCTGGGGATATAGCTCAGTGGTACAGCGCCTGCCTGGCAAGTACAAGGTCCTGAGTTCCGGCACCCGCCCAAAAAAAAAGAAAAAGAAAAAGGAAAAAAACTGGGGATGTAGCTCAGTATGACGGGATAGAGAGGTCAGGAAGAACAGTGGGACAGAGGAGACAGGGCAGAGGGGGAGGAGTGCTTCGGAGAGGGAAGAAGCTGCAGAAAGAGCACGCTGACTGCCTGCTTTCTAACTGTAGCATGCTGGAAGATTCTTTTTCCTTTTCCCACTGGCAACATACATAAATGACCACCAATGTATAACAGTGACTAAATCCCTTCTGTATAGTTAGCTATTCTGGAGTAGACAAAAGGCATCTACTAAGCACAAAGCATTAGCAAGCTAATAGAAGACATTTTCTTTCTGGTCACTTCTACACAAATCAACCATGTACCGTGAGTTAACACAACGAAGTAATATTGCACCATATAAACAAGGCTAGTAACAGGTGTGGTGGGACACACCTGTAATCACAGCTCTCCAGAGGCTGAGGCAGAAGGATGAGCCTGCCTGAGCTGGGGGCCAGCCTGGGCTACATAATGAGTTCAAGACCCTGCCTCAAACAACAGTAACAACACCACCAGTAACATGACCCAGAGTACTAATACAGAGTACTAAAAACCCACCAAGCCACTTGGAGTTAAAGTAGTGACTTGCTGATGAATGTAACTTTCTTACCTAGATAAACTAGGTTCTTCTGTAACCAACTTCTACTCAAGGCTCAAAATTCCACACTTAGGCTGGGTGTGGTGGCACACAACTGTAATTCCAGCACTTGAGAGGCTGAGGCAGGAGGACTGTTGTGAGTTCAAGACCAGCCTGGGCTACAAAGTGAGCTCAAGGCCAGCCTGAACTGCACTCCAAGATCCTGTCTCAAAACAAAACAAAACAAAACCAAAACCAAAATTCCACACTTGCTTTGCAGCAAAGAGGTAAGAATAATACTGAAAAATTGGCAATATTTCTAAACCAAGAGAAACAGAATCTTAGCAACAACTACCTAAATTAATAGTTATTGATAATGAGTATATTCATTTGAACAGCTATTCAAATTCATGTCAGTTCCACACAGAGTCCACAACTTCCCCAACTCATTTGTTAACAGATTCTTCAAATTACGCTTCTGATTTGTAACACTGAGAACTACACTAGGGCTAAGGGTTAGAGAACCATTGAAGCCACAACAGTTCTACCTCTCACCAAGAGAATGGCTGTAACTGAGTGATAAGCACACCAAATGTTGGTGAGCACACAGACCAAGTGGGACCCTTGTACACTGCTGTGGAAACAGCTACTTCGAAGGTTTGTTTTACAAAATCTTTCACAAATGTTCACAGCACATTGATCATAACATAGAAACAAAAAACAACAAGGGAATAAATGAACAGAAGGAAAAAATGGAAATAAAGATTTTGTAAACAAGGGGGGAAAGGAGTTGAAGGGAGGGGAGGAGAATGGGGAAAAAAGAATCAAGTTTCTATCATGTACAGGTACAAATTCCATATGATGACTGTTATCACTATATATGTCTAAAGTGTACCAGTAAGACAAAAAAAAGGAACTAGAAATAATTCAAATGCCCATCAACTGTAGAGGGGATAAACAAAACGTGGTACAGATCAATACAATGGAATAAAGAAATGGACTACTGGTAACTGTGTTAGCACAGAATAACCTCCAGACGTTATGCCAAGTGGGAAAAGCCACAGGCTTAGAGGATCTGCGATGTGGGATCGCACTGTAACAGCAAATGGAGCCCGGCCAGTGTACTTCAGTTTCTTAGTTGCCCAGGTAACAGTTCCTGTTCCAGTACCAGTTGCTTCTGTCCCTTAGAAACGGCTGGTCACTGCGATGCATAGCTGGTCACTGTGATGCACACTGTGTAAACCAATCCCCAACTGACAAGCCATTCTGCCTCTGTACGTCCTGCTTGCTTATCCCATATAAACTCTAGACCACCAGAGATCAGGGCCTGATATTCTGGGAATGATTCCGATCAGTGCCTGTCGACGTAAATCAGCCTCCAAACCCTGGGTGTCGTGTTGGTGCTTCTGTTTGCCATTGCAGCATTTATATAAAACATCCAGAAAACGCATTTATACAGCCAGGAAGGGATAGGGCTGGAGGTGGGAGGCATGAATGCAGGAACTCTGGGGTTGGTGGAGATGTCACAAGACTGCTGTGAGGGCTGCACACTGCTCAGTTAAGTACCTAAAACCCTCACACACTTACACTGGGTGATTTTATGGTGTGTAAATTACATTTCAAAAGTGTATTTCGGGGGAGGTTGGTACTGGGTGGGGACTGAACACACTGCCTCACACACGCTGGGCAAGTGCTCTACCACCAAGCCAACAAGCTCTATCGCCAGCCCCAACAACGTTTTGTTTAAAAAGTACTTTCTATTTTTCCCAGGTATTTAAATGCTTAAATGTTGTAATTATACCATGCTTACCACTTCACATGCTCTTTCTTTCTTTTTTTCCTTCCTTCCTTCTTGTCTTTTTGAGACAGGACTTGCGTTGAACTCCCAATGATCTTCCTACCTCAGCCTCCAGAGGGCTGGGATTATAGGCATGTGATACCACTCCTGGCTCACATATTATTTTTAAAACTAATAATCTGTATATGGTGGCACACGCCTGTAATCCTAACACTTAGGACGCTGAGGCAGGATATCAAAACCCTGTCCCAAACAAACAAACAAACAAATATAATAAATAATTTAACAAAAATGATCATGATGTAATATTACAAAGCTTTATATAATTTTTAAATTATATATTTAAAATATATATGCTTTATAAATATTATTTTTAAAATTACACATTGTCACTAAACTTCAAGGTATCACTGGACATTTTAAATGACCTTCCATTACTATTTATGTAGTTTCAAACTTTCTGCTCCTATAAGTAATGCAGTCAAAATCCTTTCATGCCAAGTTTTCTCTACTTTCTTGGTTTGATTTACACAAACGCAAATTGTAGATACAAATTATAAATCAGTTCAGACTTGATACATAGTGCCAAATTCTTTCACTAACAGATTTTATCAATTTGTCCTTCCTTTTAATAGTTAAGAATTAACTATTCTTGCTCATTTATTTTTCTCAAGAAATTTCAGGATAATTCTATCAATTTTACCAAAACAATCTTATCTAGAACTTTGATTAACAGTAACTGAGGCTACATGTTAATATGGAAAGTCAAAGCTCACAAGGAAAACAGTTAACATTTGATCTAAAAGGTTTAACCGGATCACCCTGAGGCTCCTTTACACAGAATCCAGCATCCTCCCACACAACCACTCCTGCGTGGACCCGGAAGAAGAGAAACACTGCGCAGGGCACACCACTGCTGAAGCACCAAGCAGCCTCCCTGAACGCCGACCGCCCGCAGAGGACCTCCGCGCAGTCTCCGTGCAGGTGTACTTTGTTAAGCTGAACAAAAACTACGTGTACCAAGGAAAAGAAGCCACCTCTTACACATCTGACAAGCACCATTTTTTCAGTGCCTATATATAAGTACCCTACCAAGCAAAAGTAGAAAAATACTGTCTTTCTAGAACTTAATCTATCAAATTTTTGGAATTTTACAGCTTAACCTTCTACCAACCTAACATTTTGACTTTCATCCTAGCTAATCTGTAGCAATGCTTTATCCTGCAAAACATGATTAATCAGGACACAGCAAAAGAAACCCTCATTTTAATTTTGAAAAGTTCCCAGCCCTATACCCTTGGGGTTTCCATCACCCTCCACATTCCAGAGTGTCACTGAAACTTCCGTCCTAGAAAGCATTCTAAATGACCCAGCCAATTACCAGGAAGAGATGTGGAGCTCTCTGTTGTGGTTGGTTGTTTCTTTTACAAATCAAAAGGGCTCAAGCTTGGAAAGCACTTCTTAAGTCCATTCTCATAGTCCCCAAACGACCCTTGTGAGAAAAAAATAGACTGCGGAAATTTTGAGAAATCACCGAGACTTTTAGTCTTTTGACAAATTCAACAGAGAGCTCCGTATTAAAATCAAGCACCATTCTCTATGCCTCCCCAATGTCTTTTGTCATTAATGCCATTTCCAAAGAGAGCACTTGTAAGTACTATGAAATGTAGTCTAAAACGAGGTAGCAGATTTCCTACACTATGAAAAGCATACAGAAAATGGTTTCAACGGACTGCATGTTCCATGCTTTGTACAGATCTGCCAAATATCCAGAAGACAAACAAATATTCTCATATCCTAATGTGGGTTAGCAAGCAGTAACAAAAAGAAAGAAAGAAAGAAAGGCATTAAATCCTGAAGCATCATTAAATTGTTCTAGAAATTAGCCTTACACCCACGTCAAAGTTGCATGGCTTTTATCCATGGTCTATCGTATAAACCAGGTAACTTGTGTTCTATACATTTATCTTTTTAAAAATTCCAAACACATTTTTTCTTCATTACCCTCAGTCATGTAAATACAGTCAATGACCTCAAATGGGCTGAGTGTCAACACAACCTTCTACACTCCCTGGCTAGTCACAAGGCTCTCACTTTCCTGGACTTACTTGTAAAGAGAAAGCCAATCCCAAGCCATGCTTACAAAGGTTTCATAGCTATTGCAAAACAAAAAAAACAAACCACTGCAGACACTCCTCAAACAAAATGCTGCTCATCTGGTGGGCCTTACTCCATATCCAGATTCTAATAATGACTACAGGCTCTGCCCTGAAACAGGTCACTGTGACAAAGTCTGTACTGTGTTCCAAAGAAAGAACTACTCTGAGAGGGACGCACCACAACCCAAGGAACCAAAATATTCTAAGGCAAGCAATTTCTTTCAACCGTCATATTCTGGGCATCACTTCCCCACATACTCTCTGAACGGCAAAATTTGAGGGTAGTGAATGAATATGTTTTGTTCCAGAACTTTCCATTGGAATAATAGGCATTCAACACAAACCTGAGGAAGCAGGTTAAAGTTTAACTATATTCATATGGTTTAGCTTCTAGGATATCCAAAGAGTAAATCTAAGCTACAAAGCAGACAGAACTGAAACTGCCAAAGGCCCCTCTGGCTAATCATGGGCTTAGCGTGTGTTACTTTTACCTGAGACTTCCTGCTATTGGCTCCATGAGCCCAGGTCTGAAAGCACCAATACCCAGGAGGGCACCCGTCCCGGGAGCCAGGCGCTGGGAGCCCAACCTATGCTGGGGACACTCACAGTCAGGCCAAGAGTGATGAAGAGCAGGTCTCGCCTGGTCACCTGCCAGCCCAGCATGCATCCTGGCCTACTTTCCCAGTCTCAGGTCTAACTACATGCTCAGGGCGTGTGGAAGCAAGTCTCACTGCTATGCCAAGTCAAAGACTGATTCACAGCGTGAAGAACACGCTTTACTCACGGTCTGCATTAAATTAAACCTAACCCTAACACAACTCCACCAACTTTTTTGATAATGAAACCAGAACTCTAAATCCGTCATCTCACAGA
This sequence comes from Chinchilla lanigera, assembly GCF_000276665.1. Lineage (NCBI taxonomy): Eukaryota > Metazoa > Chordata > Mammalia > Rodentia > Chinchillidae > Chinchilla > Chinchilla lanigera. The sequence goes on along the minus strand of NW_004955470.1, from coordinate 12,074,465 downwards.
CTGAGTTGCATGACTTGAGACAGACATGATTACAGTTGAGAGATGTCTGAAAAGAAAAACAATGCCATTCAAACCCACGCACAGTTAAGGAAATTTTGTTCTCCACTAAAAGTATGCATATCATGAATACCAAACAGTTTACAGGTTCTCAACAGCCTCTGTAAGCAACTTGTCTGCCCCTGAGAGATGGTCTTTCTTTTATATTTTTCAAGGAGCAATATTTCAAACTTCAAATAATATTTAATATGGAACAATTTATTTAACATTGCCTTTAAAAAAGGCAGTGCCTATGTAGGTGTGGATGTGCCATTCAGGTGTGGATGGCTGTGCCTATAACCCCAGCATGGGGGAGGCTGGCAGGAGGCCTGCCATGAGTTCGAGGCCAACGTGAGCTACACAGTGAGTTCAAAGCCAGCCTAAACTACATGGTGAGACCCTGTCTCAAAACACAAAACAAACAAGTAAGCCAAGTGAGAAAGTGAGGAGATAGGTTTGCTAAGGAAGAGGTAGCTAGGTTCTGCTTGGTTCAGCTTTAAATGGTCCGAACATTAACTACATCCTTTGATGGGATGGCAGTCAGTCAACCAACAGGAATCATTCAGTGTGATGGGGAAGTCATCCCCACTCCACGACCTTCCAGAGGAAGGCTGTCACCCCACCCAGAGGGACTCAAAGAAACCTCCACAGAAAGGGTAGGGACAGCTTGAGGACAAGGGGAATCACGAGTCCACACCCGCACACCCGCATCCCTCTACCAGACAGCGCACTCTCTGAGGGCATCTGTGCCCAGCGGTAGCCAAGAGTGGGCACAGTAAGGCCGCACACACTGCGTGCGGACGGGGCAGGGGAATGCAGTCAGCAGAACTGATTCGTAATCCTCTGTGCTGCATTGCCAGGTTACTGAACGCAGCTAAGCCCTGAAGTCTTAAGTAAGAATCACACAATCATGTTCCGATCTCCTTAATGAATTAAGGATCTAGGCTGAAGCTGCAAAAAGGACTGTTTCTCACATTTGGGCATTAAGAAGAAAGCTGCTAGTTGGGTGTGTGGCAGATGCCTGTAAATCTAGCATTTGGGATGCGGAGGCAGGAGGATTACCTCAAGTTTGAGGCAGCCCTAAGCTACACAGTGAGTTCAAGGCAGCCTGAACTACACAGGGAGAACCTGTCTCAAAAAAATAAAAAAAAAAACGAACAGACAAAAGTTGCTCTGAACATTCAGACACGTCTTTGTGTGCACTTAATTCCTCATTTCCCTGCACTGATGGTAACAGTACCATGGCTAGGTGAGACTGCATGGCTACTTCAGAAACTGCCAACTGTTTTCTGGAACACCACGTGATTTTACATTCCAACCAGCAATGAGTGTGTGGCCCAGTTCTGGACATGTTCACAGGTCCCGAGAATCTGGACATGGAAGTCTTTGGTGGTCATTAATTTACCCACTACTCCACTATTCCTATCTTTCTAAGTTTTTTAAAAATCATGAGTGGGTATTGAATGTTTTCAAATGTTTTCTCTATGCTGATTGACATTGTTATACTAATTTTCTACTTTATACCCAGTTAATATGGTATATTACAGCAGCTGAAGTTCAATTGTCCAGCCAGCTTCACATTGCTGGAATAAACCTCCCTTCACCACAGAATGTATTATAGTTCTTTTTATACTGTTGAATTATTGTCTTAGTTACTTTTCTCTTGTTGCTGAGACAAAATACCTGATGCCCAAAATTAAGGAAAGGTTTATCTAGCTCAGTTTGTGGAGGTTTCAGTCCATACTTGGCTGGCTCCAAGGCAGAGTAGCACATGGCAGAGTACAACAGTTCATGGCAGAAAACAACAAAAGCAACAAGAGCAAAAAGGGAGGAGTGGCAGAGAGCAGCCTCTTTCCCTCCCTTACACTGTATGCAGACTACCCACCCCAGGGCGGATCTAGCACTCACACCCATAATGCCGGCACTGGACCATGAATCAATTATAAACTCAAGAAGCCTGCCCCGGGACTGCACGAGACTTTGGGAGCACATGTGTGTGTGTGGGGGGGGGGCGGAGCGGATATACTCAGACACAAACCATAACAATTATATTTTCAGATATATGGTTAAGGATTTTTATGTCTCTATTCACTAGGAATATTGGCCTTTTTTTTTTTTTTTTGTACTTTGGTTTTGGTGTCAGTATATAACAGCTTTATAAAATGAACGGGGAAATGTTCCTTGCTATTCTTTTCTCTGGGAAGACTGTGTGCAACTGGTGTTAATTCTTCTTTAAACATTTGGTAGAATTCTCTAGTGAAACCATGTGGGCTGGAAATCCCCCTTTTGAGAATCTTTTAAATACAAATTTAACTTCCTCATAGGTTATAAGGCTTATTCATGATCTATTTCACTATGGGCCAGTTGTAATGGATTATGCTTTCTGAAGAATTGCTCCATTTCATCTAAACTGTCAAATGTATGTATAGCCATTCATGGTATACCCTTATTCTTCTGATGTCTGCAAGGTAGTGACAGTCCTTGCTTGGCTTTTTTTTTTTTTTTTTTTTTTGAGAAAAAGTCTCACCACATAGTTCAAGCTGGACTTGAACTCACTATATAGCAAAGGTTGGCCTCGAACTCACGGCAATCCTCCTGCATCAGCCTCAGGCTGATTACAGGTGGCACACACTTGTAATGCCACCTCGATTACAAGGTGGCACACACTTGTAATCCACACACAGGATTACACGTGTGTGCCACTTCACTCAGTGGCTTTATTCTTTTTTTAAATCAGATTTTATTGGCACATTCTAGATATACACGATGATCACATTCATCATGGAGTATTTGTACCGGTACGTGAGATAACTAGATCCTTCTTTCCCACCCCCTGCCCTCCCTCCAACCCCTCCTCCCCTGCCCATTTACAAAAACTTTGTTTCCATTTCCCCCTTTTTTCTACTTTTCTCTTCTTTCCTTTCCCCCTCCCCTCTCGTTCCCCTCCCCATTTGAACATTTTCTTCCTATTTCACAACACCTAATATACATTCTGGTCCTTATTAACACGTCAGTTTCTCACATCTGAGAAACAATGTGGTATTTACACATGTGTCTGATTTATTTCACTTAAGAGTATGGTCTCAAGGTGCATCCATTTACCTAGCAATGTGTCAAGCTTATCCTTATTTATGGCAGAGTAGTACTCCACTGCAGAAAAAACACATCACTTTATCCATTCATCAGCTGATGGGCGTTTAGGCTGTTTCCAAGATTTGGCTATTACAAACAGTGCCCCAGTGGCTTTCTTCTTCACACTGGTGATTTGTGTCTTTTCTGCCCCACTGTCAGTCTTGTGAAAGGCTGGTCAATTTTATTGATTTTTTCAAAGAAACAGCTCTTTTCATTGATTTTTAATTCTTTTCTGGTTTTCAACCTCACTGACTTTTGTTTGTTTTTGAGACAGGGTCTCCCCACTGTGCCCAGGTTGGCGTTGAGCTTTCTGCTTCCACCTCCCAAATGGCTGAGGTCACAGGCACGCACCTCCCACCCCACCCAGCATTATTCCAACATGGGTTTTAGAGGAAACAAACAGTGATACCCTGGCAGTCTTCAATCGTTTTTAAAAGTGTAAATGTAAAATGGGACCAAGAAGTTTGAGATTAGCTCCAACTACTAATTTGTAGAATATAGAGCAAAAGACATTAAACTATATGCTCTACAGATGCCCTTTTCCAAACACAAATGACAGGCAATTCTTCAAGGCAAACACTATCACAAGAATAGAAAAAAGTTTAAAAATAAGAAAGGAAAGGGCACCCATGTGTCAGGAAAATGAATGACTTACTAACCCACTGAACGTGCGAACGCTATTTAGACCCCGATTTAGAAAGGCCATTAAGTGTCTGAGACGAATGGAGTTTTGAATACTAACAGGCCTGGGGCACCATCGAGGAGCAACTGTTAGTCTTGCTGGGTGTGTAAAGGTGCTCTGCATGTTTCAGAAGCTCTCAGATCCTTTTCATCTGAGGACACACAGTAAAATCTCTGACCTGACTTAGAGGAGAAAGGAGTAGAAAAAGATTGAGTCTCAGTCAGAGATTTGCCACCAGCCAACAACAAAGCCGAGGGGCAGCCCCTGGGGACACGCTATTCTCTACTTCTGCCTGTTTGAAACCCTCCATAATAAAATATATAATTTCACGAAATTCCTCATCCAAGAGGTGTGCGGGAAGCTGACCAATGCACATTCCGAGCGTGCACCCCACGTGACAGGTGCGGTCTACAGTCGAGTTTTCGGAACACTGCCCATGTGACAGGCGCCTCCCTGGAACGTTCCAAGCTAACAAAGCCTGGGGCGGACACCACCGCCATGACTGTAGCTTTTCTACCTCCAGAGAACCAGACAGACATCTGGCTGTTCCTAATGTCTTAACAATTAATTTATAATAACTGGTGACAAATTACCATTTCCTCCTTCAACTTTCTAAAGACTTCTTTAAATTTCTCCTATAGTGCTCGTCCACCTAGGGCTGCGTGACCAGATCCATGATGTGCAGCCCTCAGTGCCAGTCACACGCCCCGTGTGCCAGCTCAGTGCACCGCACGCCGGGGCGCGCACAAGGGATGCTGAGCTGAAAGACACGCTCTGAACTTCCTGACACCTCTCAGCACATGGAAGCGTGCCCACCAGCTGATGGGGGACAGCTCCGGGCAGGGAGATGAAATACACCGAACAGGGTATCTTCCTAATACCCCCAGGGATGCTGGGCCTCTACATACACTGAGCAGTCAAGTTAAACCAGATGTGAACGGTATCTTACCTTCCTCAAAATTCTCTGAGTTTATTCAGATAATGTTGCAGACGCTAATATTGCCAGCCTTGAACTTTTCAATTCACCCACAAACGAGGGGCTAAAAAAAAGAAAGCCCAACTTGTATCAGGCTGGCCTTCCTTCCTCTCTCCCTTTCTGTGCTGGAGACCTAACCCAGTGCTTCACGCTAGCATGCTAGGCAACCATTCTACCACTGAGCTACATACATCCCCTCTACTGGGCATGGTGGTGCACGCTTGTAAACCCAGCAGGCGGGAGGCCGAGGCAGGAGGATCAATGTGAGTTTGAGGCCAGCCTGAACTACAAAGCAAGACCCTGTCTCAAAAAAAAACCCCTAAATAAACAAACAAACAAATAAATAAAACAAAATAAGATTCTACTGAATCCACTGTATTGAAAAGGAGCAACAGCTACCTACAGCAGAGGTAGAAACTGCCTCCCTGATGTCCCCTTCTTCCTTACTATGTGAATAAGGAAGATTTACACGGCGCAGTAATGTACCCAGCTTTAAAAATTAAAGAACAGGGGCTGGGGATTTAGCTCAGCGGCACAGTGCCTGCCTGGCAAGCACAAGGTCGTGAGTTTGATTCCCAGTACCCGAAAAAAAAACAAAAAAAAACAAACAAATTAACAGTCAGGCATGGTGGCACACACCTGTCTTCTCAACACTCAGGAGGCTGAGGCAGGAAGATTGCTTTCAGTTCGAGGCCAACCTGGGCTACATAGCAAGTTCAAGGCCAGCCAGAACTACATAGTGAGACCCTGTCTCAGAACAACCAAAAAAGGGCCAGGGAGATAGCTCAGTGGCATAAGTGCCTGCCTGGCAAGTGCAAGGTCTCGAGTTTAATTCCTGGTACAAAAAAAACCCAACCAACCAAACAAAATTATACTTCCCAATGAGAAATAAAACATCATCTGTTTAAGCAGGTGGACAGTTGTCACTTAACTGCTACAGCAGGTGAGAAGCCTGACAACAGGGTGCATGAGATGTCTGTCTTGGGAGGGAGAATCCCAGACAACAACATGTATACCGGAGACCACACCCCGATCACACTTCACAAAGCGCACCCTGTCCTGGACAGAGAATGGCGCCAGGGCCCTTGGAACAGATCGCTCTGGGATATTTCAAGTTCATGCAGACATCTCCAGAGTGACTACATTACTGGGGCTGCTGTTCTTGGAGTGCGTTCCCCAGGGAGCCATGGGTAGCAGTGCTGAGGGAATGGGACCTTTAAGAGCAAGGCCTCGCTGGGTGTGATGCACACCCATAACCTCAGCACTCTACAAGGCCAAGGCAGGAGGACCACAAATTTAAGCCCTGCCTGGACAATTTAGCAACTCCGCAAGACCCTCTCCAAGTTAAAAAAAAAAAAAAATTAAACAGGACTAGGGATATACTTCTGTGCAAAGGCCCCAGTACCGAAAAGGAAAACAATAAAACAAATGAGGCCTAGCAGAAGGCCCCTGGTCACAGGGGCACTATCCTCAGATGTTCAATATATGGGTGCGTTTTTCTGGGCACTTGGAGTAACTCTGGAGTTTGCAGGTGCTCAATATGAGTTTTCAGCAACATCAATATGATGATGTTTGTCTATTACTTCAATTCTATATTCATAAACACATTTAAATCTAGATGGAAACATTTGGGATTGGATTAGTGCATGGTAATCCCTGCTATTGGCACTGCTCAAACTGGCAACAGGGGATCATCTGCTCTACAGCAAATTTGAAGCATAAGCACAAACTTTAATTTTATACAAAAATTCAGTTTTACTCTTATTCTTACATTAGTGGAAGCTGACATCTATACAGGCAAGCATATACTTTTCTACCTCCTAGCTGAACAAAAATATACATGATGTACTGTTTTCATTAGGCAAGACTTGCTTTTTATATTTTGATAAGAATACCATGTAACTCTTTCATGAACAAAATGAGGGTACTAACAGAACCATCTTTGGAGGAACTACTTAATATGCATATCCTATTTAAATAAATCCTCCAGTAAGAAATGGAGAAGTAGCCGTGCGTGGTGGCACATACCTGTAATCCCAGCACTTGGGAGGCTGAGGCAGGAGGATCGTTGAGAGTTCAAGACCAGCCTGGGCTACAAAGTGAGCTCAAGGCCAGCCTGAACTGCACAGCGAGACCCTGTCTCAAAAAGACAAAAAAAAAAAAAAGAAAAGAAAAGAAAAGAAAGAAATGGAGAAGTGATAGGTAGCTATCTGTCAAATTTTTGCATGCTGCTCACCAACATTCCCCTATTGGAAATATCAGTATTTCTGTATCATAGTTCTCAAAAGGACTTGAAAGTCTCAAAATTCTGTATCTCCTTCAGCTTGCTTCTCTTGAGTGCACCCAGGCTTTATTAATGGCTCATTTCCTATCATCATTTCCATCTTCAGGAATTTTCTTTAGAACACTCATTAGTCCCTCACTAGAATCTGTCTCAGCATCATAGGACAGCTTTTCTTTTTCTTTGCTCTTTTTCAACCTGAGTTAAGTACACCCACCAACGAGTGTTCTCTGCTTGCTTTCTACACAGAGAAGAACTTTATCAGTCTTGATTTTTTTTTAACTGCCTTCCACTGAGATGGGTTTCAAGAGACTGTTCACAATCATAGAGTTGCTCTTCCCCTTTAGATTCATTACCAAAAGATCCAATGACCTCTCTGTGAGATGCATCTGCACTTTCTCAGCAGGAACAGGATGAACTCCAGGTGATGTAGATTTTTACAAACTTATCTGACTGATCCCATCCGTAATTACTGATCTTCACTGTGTATCTTCTTGTGATGGGAGCAGCCACAGCAGCTGGTTTGTCACTGTCAGGAAGCTCTGGTTTCTTCCGTGATTTTTGTTGCCCCTTATTCTTTGTTTCAATCTTGGATTTTTCAGCTGTCAGGACATCACGTACTCTCTTCCTAGTGGCCTTTTCCAGCAACACTTTTACCTCTTCTAGATCATTCTGCAACTCCTCCAAAGCCGAAGCCAGAGTCAGGCAGGGTGAGACCAAACGCCTGGACTGCAGGCGTGCGTACAAGGACAGGAAGCGGTATGCTCCCCGGGCGCAGACCCCACCAGCACGAGCCGCAGGCCAGCTGCTGTGTGTGCACCCAACCTGCACGAGATCACAGCCCACCCTCCCGGACCTAAGTGTTTAATGGACACCAAGTTTCTGTTCGAGAAGACAAATGGGTTTTGGAGATGGATAGTGGTAATGGTTGTACAACAATGTGACAACAGTCACTGTCACAGAACTGTACACTTCAAAATGGCTAAAATGGTAAAACTTATGTTGTACATATTTTTACCACCATTTAAAAACTCCTTTAAAAATTGGTTGCAGAATTTTATGATTCGTTCAAAAAGAACGTGTCTGTGTCTTTGTGCATGTACAAAGTATTTAAAAGGTTGTGTACTTTATCATACTTATCACACCTCTCACACATCCTGGTAAGGCCTTAGCCTCCGGGGTGTCCTGATGCTGAATCTGTGTCTTCCACTGCCAGGCAATGCCCTCAGCATCCGCACTCTCCCCGAGCCGAGGATGGACTGCCCACCTCTCACAAACCTGGCTTCATCTGCAGCCTCCTCACCCCTCCATTTAAGGTCACTGCAGATCAGCAAGCTCCAAAACATGCTCCAACATGAAAAAGTACACAGAAAGTACCCACCCACACCCTCCCCACAGTGAGGCCAGTGTGGAGACGTCTACATGAGATGCTGTCAGGATGAAGACGGGGAACTGCCGCTGCTGGGGTGGCACAGTAAAGGACAACAGGCAGTGTGGCCTTGCTTGGAGCACCGGAAGTTAAAGTTTTTGGAAGACAATGTGGCAACAGCCCAGCATATGATGTAGACGAGGTTCCCATGGGGGAGCCACAGTTTAAAGCAGTTACAAATGGTGTACAATGCTTCTCCTATTTAAAGGTAAACCTAGCTAACAAGGTGTACTCAGGTTTGTGTAAATAATTTCCCGAAAAACAAATCATTACTGAAAATGGAAGCTCTGCTAATGTAGCTCTGCCCTTCACCCCATCTCTAAGGCTGTGGAGTTTCTCTGACCGGGAAGTGACTCAAAGGCCCTCTTTGAGAGGAAAAAAGATCTTACACACCATGCTTGCCATTATGAGAAAGAGCTATCCACAGATGGTCCAGACGCTACCAGCAAGGAACAAAGTGAGAATGGTAAAACCGAGGCAGCACAATCCCGACTGATGCTCTCTTCTAAGTCTACAGGGCACAGAACAACAAGAACTAAAGATAACTGTCTGACAACCAAAGATCCACTGCCTGTATTACTAAAAATTAAGGGCTCCCCGGGTGTGGTGGCACAAGCCTGTAATCCCAGCACTCAGGAGGCTGAGGCAGGAGGATCACTGTGAGTTAGAGATCAGCCTAGGGTACATAGTGAGTTCAAGGCCAGCCTGAACTACAGAGTGAGACCCTGTCTCAAAGAAAAAAAAACAACAAAAAAACCAAAAAACCAAAGGCTCAACTTCCTTTCCATACCAACAAGCACAGAGCTCTTAAATTTTATGAGGACATGCATGCCCTGCCATGACAGCTTTCCTCCATAATGGTACTGGCTTGGAAGACATGGAGGAGGAAGAGCTGTAGGGGCAGAAAGTCACCTTTTCATTGTCGTTTTTTATTTTTATAGTACTAGGGATTAAACCCAGGGCCTTACCCGTACTAGGCAAGCACTCCTACATCCCTAATCTTTTTTTAAAATTTCTTTTTGAAATAGGGCCTTGTTAAATTGCCCAGAATGGGCTTGAACTTGTGATTCTCCTGCCTCTGCCTCCCAAGGAGCTGGGATTGTAAGTATGTGACACTAAGAAAGTCTGTAGTTCTTCAAACCTCTGAACTAGCAGGAAAAGAATGCCAATTTCACATCTGATGGAATAGCATCGCTATACTCTGGCAAATCTGACTTTCTTAAAAAGCTAAACATGCAATTCTTAACAACCTGGAGATTGCACACTCTTGAACATTTAGGCCAGAAAAAGAAACTTTTATGTTTACTTTTCTTTTGAGACAGGGTCTTCCTATCTAGTTCAGGCTACCTGGGGACTCTCACAGTAATCCTCCTGTCTCAGCCTCCCAAGTGTTGGAATTACAGGCACATGACACCACCCACACCCAGCTTTCACAGTAACTTCTTAATTTCCCCGTTCTAGAAACACTTAAATCTCCCTCTGGGGAATAGTTATGCACCCATACCACGAAGTACTACCCAGCCACTAAAAAAAAGGAACAAATTATACTACACGCAACAAATACTGTAGGACTCCAGTGTAGGTGTTCAGGGCAGTCAAAGCTCAGACACAGTAAAATGGTTACCAGGAGCTCAGGAGAAGAATAAACGGGGACTTAGTGTTTAAAGGGTACAAAATTTCTGCAAGACAAAGTTCTGCAGATGTATGATGGTTGCACAAAAATATAAATATTCTTACTGCTGAACAAGAAAAAAATTAAGGGATTACAAGTGCGAAATTCAGCATGGGGAGGAGACAGCATCAGGGCGAGACTCGAGGGTCTTAAAGGAAATCATCACACTCTACCCTTTTCTTATACTGGATATCCACTATTCTCTTCATCTCACGTTATCTTCAACTCTGAACAACTTAATATTCAATATTTTGAAAAAGAAAAATGTCCGTGACGAAGCAGTGCGGATTATTATTGCATGAAGTGTTGACCCTTTCATCTCTTTTTGGCTACCCAGGACCAAAGGGCAGCTGTGCAGAGCCCTTCTGCAAAGCAGAGTTCGCTCTTCGGGGGCCTCGTTGTGGCCGAGAGATGAGCTCAGTTAGATGCTTTCTTCATGAAACATCATTTTCATTCCGAGAACTGACAAACCATGGCGATTCACACTTACACTTAACAGACATTTCCTTGCATCTGAACAACGTGAGCCACACTTTGAGAAAAACCATAGTATTTTGTTGCCATGGCGACAACTAAGCTTTTGACTGAAAACCAGAATGCTGGAAAACCCAGATCCTCCACCGTCAGCCGCCCAGTTCTTCGGGGCTTTCATGAAACCAGAGCGCTATCAAGGGATGTCATTAGCGGCATTAACGAAAAGCGTCAGCACTTGGGGTCGCCTAAGGCAGCCCGCACTTTCCCACTGACGAGCACGACGTCACCGCACGGCACAGGTCCACGGAAACCACAAGCCGCCGAGGGATCTGTGCGAAGTCCGCGCCCCGGCTTCGGAGTTCACCTCCGGACCGACGCGCAGAGCACGCTCGGGCAGCGCCGGCGCGGTTACAGCACAGCCGACCGAAAAGCCTCCCCGCAGCGCTCCCGCGGCCACCTCTGCGGGAAGCACTTCCTCCCCCGGGCCGGCCGGCGCGTCCAGCAGGCGCCCGCGGACCGGGCCGGAAGGAAGAGCGCGGCGCGTCCCGGGAG